>NC_035442.2:122862643-122986776 GCF_002127325.2 Helianthus annuus | reverse complement strand
TGTCCATCAAGGAGATTTTATTCCAATGCAGACCATTGCTTCCACTGGTCCATCCATTATCCCAGAATCCCAGCAATATGGATTCACACCCAATGTTCCTAACTTGAACCCGATGGGAAGGTAACACCCTTAAATAATTATCTTACCACTAACCATGGATTCGTGCAGGATACAGGTATCAATCATGCTATGGCCAGGGAGTTAACAGAAGCTGAAGGATATGATCTCAAGTGTTCCAGGGGTAGTTAAGCCTATCCCAGAGATTGAAGATGGAAGCCATAAGGTATCCCGTTTTTGCACCACCAATTTGTGATGCAGAGGTACCCAAAAGGTTCCATATCCCTACTATGAAGCTGTATGATGGTACAACGGATCCTGAGGACACATAGCACAATACAGGGAGAGGATGGAGATCAATCCAATCCCAGAAAAGTTAAAGGAAGCATGCCTATGTAAAGGATTTGGATCCACTCTTACTGGATCAGCTCTTAAATGGTTGCTAAGTCTTCCTCCTTACTCTATCACTTCATTTGCTAATTTAGTTAATTTATTCAATAACCAATTCTCTTGTAGTAGGAAATTTGAAAGATTAACTAGTGATTTATATAGGATAACTCAAAGTCATAATGAATCATTAAGGGATTATATAACTAAATTCAGTAAAGAATCCTTGGACATTCCCAACTTGGATATGGCCACGGCTGTAGAGGCCTTCAAATGGGATTGCTTAAGGATTCATTGTTCTATGATGATCTTGTTATGACACCATGCAGGAACCTAGATGAAGTAAGAACTCGGGCACTCAGGTTCATCCGGCTAGAGGATGACAAGAGGATCTAGGAGAGGCAAGTAGGATCCTCAAAACAGGAAAAACAAGGATCCTCTTTCAAGAACAATAAGTTCAAATCCTACCATAGAAATGACAACCAGAACGTGCATGCTGTTGACAAAGAAGAGGATGATGAGGATTATCCTCCGATTTCTGAATATTGTTTTTCTGTTGACAATCATGAACTAATCCTTGCAATGAAGAATCTAGGAGAAAAAGCTAGATGGCCCAGAAAGAATGACAAACCATCCGGGACTAAAGACAAGTCAAAGTGGTGTGCATACCACGAGGATTTCGGGCATCAAACTGAAGAATGCATCGCATTAAGAAAAGAAAATTGATATCTGCTAAGCAAGGGACATTTGAAAGAATTGTTGGGAAGAAAAAAGCAAAGGACTCAGGATCCTGAAAGGATCCCTGAAAAGGCTCCAGCCCCTCCGGCGAATGCACAAGTGATCAACTTTATTTCCGGAGGATCAGATATTTGTGGTACATCCTTCTCGGCAGCCAAAAGGCATGCAAAGGAAGCAAAAATGGATAATGGAGAAAGACCTATTCGAACATCAAGTGTCTCGGAAGGAAAGACGATAACGTTTGATGAGGATGATCGCATTAACATCCAGGATCCTCATCATGATAGTTTAGTTATTACTCTCTTTATTTCTAACCATTTTGTCCGCAGGATCCTTATCGACGGAGGAAGCTCAGTAAACATTATCCAGCTCGATGTTCTAAAGAAAATGGGTATCCCAGAATCAGACATCACACCAAGATCCTCCGTGCTTGTGGGATTCAGTGGAGAAACGAAGAAAACTCTGGGGGACATTAAACTCCCAATCTACGTGGAAGGATTACATAATTATCAAAAATTTTGTGTCATTGACTGTTTATCTTGTTGTAATGTTATCCTTGGCAGGCCCTGGATACATGATATGAAAGCAGTCCCATCTACCTACCATCAATGTGTGAAACTCCCTAGCCCATGGGGGATAATCAAGATCGACAGTGACCAGCAAGAGGCTAAGGATTGCTATACCTCATCCATGAAACCAACCTCGAAGCCAAGGGAGCAATAGCAATTACAGTATCCTCCAAGGAGTGTCTTGGAGGCAAGGGAACAGGATGTGGACGAAATCCTTTTGGATCCTAGTGATCCTGAATCAAAAATCTATATCGGATCAGGGATCCTTGGCGAGTTGAAAGAAGACATAATATCCTTCCTCAAAAGAAGAAAATCTACCTTTGCATGTAAACATGAAGATATGATAGGTATATCTAAGAATAATATCACTCATAAACTTGGCATTGACAGGTCTATCAAACCAATCCATCAAAAAAGGAGGAAGTTTGCACCAGAAATGAATGCCATTATCCAAGAAGAAGTAGAGAGACTACTTCGAGCAGGTATGATCAGAGAGGTAAAATATCCAAAATGGTTAGCCAATGTGGTTGTTGTCCAAAAGAAAAACGGAAAGTGGAGGGTATGTGTCGATTTCACTGATCTGAATAAGGCATGTCCCAAGGATCCTTTCCCATTACCCCACATTGACTCCATGGTGGATGCAACGGCGGGGCATGAACTGTTAACCTTTATGGATGCATCATCTGGATTCCAACAAATTCAGATGGAGCCATCTGACCAAGAGGATACGGCCTTTATGACCCCAACCGGTTTATATTGGTATATTGCCATGCCTTTTGGACTAAGAAATGCAGGTGCAACATATCAAAGGCTGGTGAATATGATGTTCAAAGACCAAATTGGACAGACTATGGAAGTGTACATAGACGACATGGTAGTAAAATCAAAGAAAGCTGAGGATCACCTAAGGGACTTGGAGGAAGCATTTGATATCCTTGATAATTATAACATGAAGCTTAATCCTTCGAAATGTCACTTTGGTGTTAAAGCAGGTAAATTTCTAGCATATATGGTAACTCAGAGGGGCATTGAAGCAAGCCCAGAACAAATTAAAGCATTGGTGAATATCAAATCCCCTGCCAATGCTAAGGATCTGCAAAGGCTAACAGGCAGGATAGCAGCTTTAAACAGGTTCATATCAAAATCCTCAGAAAGATGTAAAGAATTTTATGATATCCTAAGGAAAAACAAGAAATTTGAATGGACTGAAAAGCATGAGAATGCTTTACAAGCCCTTAAAGAATATATGTCCTCAGCACCAGCATTAATGAAACCCGGAAAAGGAGATGTGTTATCCTTATACCTAGCAGTATCCTCAACCGCTGTAAGTGCTGTCCTTGTTAAGGATCACGAAGGTACACAACATCCTATTTACTATGTAAGTAAGAGTTTACTTGATGCAGAATCCAGGTACTCACACCTTGAGAAACTTATTCTCGCATTAATTATGGCATCAACTAAGTTAAGACATTATTTTGAAACCCACACTATTGTTGTTAGAACTAATTTTCCAATCAAGAATGTCCTCAGGAAACCAGAGATGTCCGGAAGAATGGTTAAGTGGGCAGTAAAGCTTAGTGCCCATGATATAAGATATGAGCCTAGAACAGCCATCAAATCCCAAGCACTAGCTGACTTTGTGGCTGATTTCAGTAGTGATCTACAAAAGGAAGCATAATTGGAAGTCCAGCAGCTGGATGAGACCAAGGATCCTTGGATACTACACACTGATGGATCCTCAAACGTCAAGGGCACAGGGCTCGGGATACTACTAAAATCGCCACAGGGGGACATAATACCCCACTCCATAGCCTGTGAGTTCCAAGCAACTAACAATGAGGCTGAATATGAAGCCTTAATTGCTGGCTTGCAAATTGCTAAGGATATGGGGGTGAAATATCTTAAAGTATATGTAGACTCATTATTGATCACCAATCACTTTAATGGATCCTATGCTGTTAAAGGAGAAAAACTAACCAAATATTTAGAGATAGTCAAAGAATTGGCACTCTCTTTTGTCTCTTTCAGCTTAACACAGGTACCAAGGTAGGAAAACACAGAAGCTGATGCATTGGCCAACCTAGGATCATCCTTGAAAATCAGGTGGCCATGGAAATAGAAGAGGATACTGCAGTGATCCCTAGTGAAGAAGCTCAATCTTATTCAGGATCATGGATCTCACCAGTCATGAGATACTTGCAACATGGGGAGATTCCTATGGGAGAAAATCCTAAAGCTTTCAGGATTAAGGTATCTCAATTCACAATCTTAAATAATATGCTATATAAACGATCTCTTGCAGGACCATATTTAAGATGTATCGAGGATCCTGAAATTCAAGAAGTATTGAGAGACTTCCATGAAGGAGATTGTGGAAACCACACTGGGGGCAGGGCATTGTTCTCAAGGATCCTTAGAACAGGATACTACTGGCCAACTATGAAACGGGATGCTATAGAATATGCTAAGAAGTGTGATCCTTGTCAAAGACACAGCAATATCCTTCATCAGCCAGCTGAATTTTTGCATCCAATACCATCCTCTTGGCCATTCATGAGATGGGGGATGGATATAGTTGGCAAGCTCCCTAAAGCACCTGGTGGAAAAGTATTTATGCTTGCCATGACCGACTACTTCTCCAAGTGGATAGAAGCTGAAGCTTTTGCTCAAGTCAGAGAAAAGGAAGTTATATCCTTTATTAAGAGAAACATTATAACCAGATTTGGCATTCCCTCTGAAATTGTATGTGATAATGGTTCCTAATTCATTGGGAGCAGAACCACTAACTTTTGTGACAGTTGGGGAATTAAGATGATAACATCAACACCAGTCCATCCACAAGCCAATGGTCAAGCAGAATCATCCAACAAGATCATCATCAACAATCTGAAGAAGAAGCTAGGATCCAAGAAGGGGAAATGGGCAGAGGAATTGCCTTATGTGCTATGGGCTGATAGAACAACTCCCAAGAATGCCACTGGTCAAACACCCTTCTCTTTAGTATTTGGGGCAGAAACAGTGATCCCAACAGAAATGGTGGTTCCAACTGCTAGAACAAGTACTCGTGATCCTGAAGAGAATGCTGCAATCTTAGCTCAAGACTTGGATACTATTGAGGAAATCAGGGATTTGCCTAGGATAAGGATGGCAAGCTACCAACAAAGAATGGCTGGTGTTTACAATAAAAATGTCAGGATAAGGAAGTTCCAAGTCGGGGATATGGTGTTGAGAAAAGCATTCCAAAACACTATCAATCCTGCTGACGGAAAATTAGCACCAAAATGGGAAGGCCCTTACTTGATTGAAGCTGAAGCAGGAAAAGGGGCATATAGATTGCTAACCATGGAAGGAAATTTGCTACCTAGAGCCTGGAATGTTGTTCACCTAAAGAAATATTTCATGTGAACAGGATCCTCCAAGCATATGATCCTTACATTGGAAGCATCCTCGAAGGATCCCGGCGACATCAGTGATCCTTTACTCTGGTAAAATCCTTATCCCAAAACTTTTCCATTTTCTTATTTTTACCTAAGGATAAGGATCACGTATCCTTCATCCTTCTCTCACGAGAATTTGTGTTATGATAGTCCAGGTATCTTCAGCATATCGTTAAAGATCTTCAAAAGCACCACAGATCCTTGGGTTCAACCCCAGTTATCCTTGGGCTTGTCCCCAGTTTTCGCCAGTAGCGCACGATGATCCTGGTATAGTTCACGTCTTTGGGACCAGTACCCACTTTCGGGGCTGACAACCTCATCGTACTGGCTATACCCAGGATCCTACGTATAATGGTAGACGTACCATACATCCGTTCCTAAGGTTTCTAACGTTTTCACGTTAGCTAAGGTTTTGGCATTTTCATGTCACTAAGATTGGATAGTCGCCAGTAAGGGCCATACTCCAGTTTACATACGATCCTTGGGCTTGTCCCCAGTTATCCTTCGGGCTCGTCCCCAGTGATCCTTTGGGCTTGTCCCCAGTCATCCTTTGGGATCATCCCCAGTTATCCTTTGGGCTTGTCCCCAGTTACTAACTTATCTTTTATATTGGCTTAGTCCCAAGTTATATTCCATTTTTCAGGTTTTCGAAGTTAAACAAATAAGGATCCTTAATCCTTATTATCCATTAAAATCTCATCTACGGTTATCTTGATTAAAGGTTAGGATCCTAACTTGGATCCTCAGGTATGATCCTTGACTATTTTGATTATACTCATTATTCTGAACAACCCTTACACTTTGACAACTAAACCTATGATCCTTGAAATAAATTGCTTTGAAAATTTCCAATGATAGGATATTTGATCTAGGATCATATCCTAAATTTATTAAACGTGATTTGCTCAACTTCTATTATTCTAACAAATATATTTCTAAAATAATATGACAACAAAAGGATAAATAAAGGATAACGAAACAAGGTAAGCCAGAAAGATTAAAGTTATTTTATTAACAAAGGATCTTAAACCCTTTCAAAAAAGTTGTCAAAATTGCCAACCCACGTTTCTACCAGCAAAATGTGGCCCGTCCACATGGGTTGGCAAAGGGTGTCCATTGTTTATGCGGTCATAGCAGGTGCAGGTAATTAAAAGCGGCAGGATCACAAAGGCTTCATCCCCCAAACAGAGGATCCCTCCACCATTTGCGATCCTACCTATTGTCCAAAGGATCCAGGATCCTTAACCCTAAAAACTATTGTTTGAGTTACAGACCATAAACTGTTTCAAAACATCACAACCACAAAAAAAAAAACCCACTACCAAACTTAAAAAATTGGGCTCCGGCCTAGTCTCGAAATATCCATCATCGCCCAATCCTGCAGTGTAGGTCCCCTTGAGTCTATGGATCGTCACAGAATCGTCTATCTAACCTAGAGTGCGGAATCCTCTAGATCAGATTGTAGCAGAAAACGTGTAGAACACAGAAACAGCAATTCAATCAAACCGGGTTTTCTATTGATTATCAATCACAAGAATTACAATCAATCCAAAACCCTAACCACTCCAAATTCGTCCAAGCTAGCTCTCACGAATTTCAAGGTCACTCAAACTCTGTTTTGGCTGATTAACCTAAACCCTAATGTCTAACCTTGTTTATATAACACAAGGTTTACAAGTGGGCTAGTTCAAGACTCTTGGGCTGCGAATTGGACAGGCCCAATTCGCCCCCATCACCCAATTCCTTGGGTTTAGTTAGCCCAAACATAACAACTAACTATTACAAAGCTAAACCCGCTAACTGTTTATCGTTTAACTAATTACAAGATATCCAAAGACCAAATCTAAGCTGTTGTCACAAACATGCACCAACAAACTCCCCCTTGACAATAGCTTCATAAAAACTTTGTCTTGAGTCAAAACTTTGTCTTCAGTCTTCTTGCAATCTTCAAGTAATCTTGCACTGTCTTTGGTCTTTGGATAGCTTCAGCTTCAATAGTTTCTGTCAGCAACAGACTCCCCCTAAGCTGATGCATCCAATCACCAAATCTTCAACACGTTAGCGTTTGAGTAAACTCCAGTTCAGCATTTGCAAAGCAATCTTCAACTCTTCAACATTGTCTGCAATATAGAAAGGAGGTTCTACCATGCAGCCAATCATAACTCTCATCTTCACACGTCACAGCAACTTCTCAGCAACAAACCGCTTCAATCTGAACACTATAAAACAAACATCTCGAGAAACCATAAGAATTTTTCAACATAAGTTAAATAAATTATTATTTTTCAAGAGATTAGTTAAACTGTATAACAGATTAAGCATTTTCAATTTCATCACCAACACGCAAAAACGTTTTGTTCAACACACAAGAACCTGCCTGATTTTAAAATTTTGAACTCACTTTCTAACACCGTCTCCCCCTATCAGTAACAATTCCCCAAGAATAACAGTTTTCCGTACGTTAAGAATTTCAAACAGAAAAACACACTATTTTTGGATTTTTATATTTTTCTGAAAGCAAGTAAATAACAAAAACAATAAACACTCTATTTTTGTGAGAATCACTGGTAAGAAGATCATATCAGCATAAGCAAACTGTTTCACACAATCATATAATTCTTTATTTTATTTTTCGTGAAAAGCAGTTCAAGACGATTACCAGTATGTTTGTCCACTTAAACAAAATGCATGAACATTTCAAGTACCATTACCGTATGATACATTAAGGTAATTTTATTTTCTGAAATACGAGCGTGTCCCACAACAGGATATACCCCCACGATCAAGGTATGCACAAAGATTCATCGTAGTAGGTGAGTATACTGAATTCATCCTTTAAGATATCCTGTCTGTGTCTAGTTCTGCATTTAACCTGTTTTATCATGTTTTGATTTCATAACCATGAACACCCAAATAAATATTAATCAAATCCTGGAAATATAAACAGCACACTCTATCATGCAAGTATCTCCCCTACCACATATTTCACAAGTCCAATCCAGATTTCTGAAATCTTAACTGGGAATAGGTTGAGAAGAGAACAGAATAGATCTTTAGTAGAGATGGTATAATATACAGCTCAAATGAGATTTTCTCAGTTTGATATAGGTTTCTTGGGTTTCTTTTGGGCGCTTGAGGGCCTCTTTCGGGTGTATCAGATCTATAGCGCGACAACGTATAGCTAGGTCAGCATGTATCTGGATGCAGCAGAAGCTGACGTTGCCTAGCACCTCCAGGTCAGCATATATCTGGATGCAGCAGAGGAGGTACACGACTTTTTTCAGAGAAGATTTCAGAATCAGATCAAAATTGTGTGTATCGGGAAATATACAGACATTCAAATAGAAATGAGCTAATTCCAAGTGACTATTTTTTCTGGGGTCATGTACAATTTTAGTTCTAACAGACATACAGCCAAGATATCCCTAGTTGAAATAACAGTATAAAGACCCAAAACTTCAGATTTTGGCAATCTATCAACGCAAGAATTAAGGTCATTAAACCATACACCACTAATGTGTTCCCCACTCATATTCAATTCATTTAAGTTTATATCACATTGGTAAGTTGATTATTTCATGCTTTTGCCTACTGGTACATCATATGATGAAGCTGCTATCACACTTAAGCAATTTAATTTCAAGTTCAGTGTGACAGTCTAACTAGCTGATGTACTATCATTTCTTCTTTTCCACACAGTGATATCTCATTTTTGATTTTCTATTTTTTTTATGTTTTTGATTTTTCAATTTTTTTGTGTTTTTGATTTTTCAATTTTTTTTTGTGTTTTTGATTTTTTAAGAAAAGCAGTAAACTATTTACAAAAAAAAATTCTTATGAAAAACCAGTTATTCAGGATTCCTCATCCCGTTGAGTTCGACTAAGTGTTCAAAGCGAGCCCTGTCAAATGCTTTAGTATAAAGATCTGCCAGGTTATCCTCTGTGTCGACTCGATGTAATTCAATTAGTCTCTTTTCAGCACAATCCCGTATAAAATGATGACGTATGTCAATATGTTTTGTGCGACTGTGGTTCACGGGATTATTAGTTATTGAAATAGTGGCATTATTGTCTATCATAATAGGAGTACGAGTGAAATCCAAACCGTAATCGCGCATTTGCTGTTGTATCTAGAGAACCTGAGAGCAGCAGCTTCCAGCAGCAATATATTCAGCTTCACACGTAGAGGTAGACACACAGGATTGCTTCTTGCATTGCCAAGACACGATCCTGCCTCCTAAGAACTGACAACCACCTGTTGTAGACTTCCTGTTCGATTTGCATCCTCCAAAGTCTGAGTCAGTGTAAGCAACAAACGTCAAATCACTATCAGCTGGATACCACAACCCAAGTTTAGGTTTCCCCTTCAAGTAACGAATAATTCGCTTCACTGCTTTCATGTGTGACTCTTTAGGATTCGCCTGATATCTGGCACACAAGCATACGGCAAACATGATGTCAGGTCTTGAAGCAGTCAAGTACATCAGAGAACCAATCATTGCCCTGTATTAAGTAGGATCAACGTCTTCAGTACTTTCATGATCTGGGCCAAGATTGTGATTTTCACATATGGGTGTGTTGGAAGTAGTGCAATCATTCATTTTGAACCGACTCAAAATGTCATACACATACTTTGTTTGATGAATAAACATCCCATCCGCCTTCTGTTCAACTTGTAATCCCAGAAAGTAGGACAGCTCACCCATAGCACTCATTTCGAACTTGCTCTTCATCACCTGCTCGAACTCTTTACACATGCTTTCATCAGATGATCCAAAGATGATGTCATCCACGTACACCTGTACCAGCAGAAAATCTTCCTTCTTCCTCTTGATGAACAGCGTACTGTCAATCTGACCTCTTTCAAAACCATTCTTTATCAGATGTGTAGACAGTGTCTCGTACCACGCCCTGGGAGCTTGATGTAACCCATACAAAGCCTTATCAAGTTTGTACACTCGATCTGGATAATCTGGATCAACGAACCCATCTGGTTGTGAGACATACACCACTTCTTGGACTTTCCCGTAAAGAAACGCACTCTTCACGTCTAGTTGGTAAACTTTGAAGCCCTTGAAAGAAGCAAAAGCTAGAAACAACCGAATTGCCTCCAACCTCGCCACTGGTGCAAACACCTCATTGTAATCTATCCCTTCTTGCTGATTGAAACCTTTGACCACCAATCGAGCCTTGTTTCGCGTGACTATACCTCTTTCATCCTTCTTGCACCTAAACACCCATTTAGTGCCAATCTCTCTTTCACCTTTAGGAAGATCAACCAACTCCCAAACCTTCAACTTAGCAAACTGGGCCAATTCCTCTTGCATAGCTTCAACCCATGAATTGTCTTTAAGAGCCATATGAATGTTCTTCGGCTCCTCTTGGGAAATAAAGCAACTATACAAGCACTCGTTCACTATCCCAGTCTTCTCAATCGACACAAATAAACCTGTATTCGCTGCTATGCTTCTTCTCGTTTGAACACCTGCAGCAGGATCTCCAAGAATCATGTCAACTGGATGATCTCTATTTGCCCGTGTAGTAGCAACTGCATCGACTTCCAAATTATCACCAAGGTTTGATCCAACCTCCCCCTGAATATGCTGATCCGCAAACGGATTAATGAAATCCTCCCCCTGATTGGGTTCGGGTTCATCGTCACTTGAATCAGTATCAGCAGCATCTTGAGAAGGTCCCGGAGCATCTGTTGTATCAACATTTGATCTAGGCATGAATTCGCCTTCATCATCACCAATCACTGTTTGAATCAGCTGAGACTCATCTGCATTGGAAAACTCAGGAATATTAAATGATTTAAAGACACTTTCATAATCATATAATATAGCTGGTCCACTCGTTGACTGTTGAGGTTTGTAAGAAGTGATTTCAACATTAAACACAACCTCAATTTTACCAGTTTTTAGATTAAAAACCCTTTTATTCGGTGCGCCAGGTACGTAACCTAGAAAGTAGCCCTCGTCAGCCACCTCACCGAATTTTTGTTTATCTTTATTTCGCACAATGGTGCAGGGTAATCCAAATGGTTCAAAGCCTTCTAAGTTTGGTTTCTTGTTAAACATTAGTTCATGACAAGTCTTGTTAAAACGTTTAACAGTCAACACTTTGTTTAGGACGTAGCAAGCTGTATTCACAGCTTCTCCCCAGAAAAGAACTGGTAGCTTAGAATCTGAAAGCATCGTCCTAGCGGCTTCAATCAACGTCCTGTTTTTCCTCTCAGCAACTCCATTCTGTTGAGGCGTATAAGGAGCAGAATATTGATGTTCAATTCCCTTGCGAAGACAATAGAGATCCAGAATACGATTCTTGAACTCCGTGCCATTATCACTCCTTATCCTCTTGATCTTTGCATCATGAACGTTTTCCAATTTTGTAAAAAGATCTATCAGCATCTCTGCCGTCTCATCTTTTGTACCTAAAAAGAAAACCCATGAATAACGTGAGTAATCATCAGTGACAACTAAACAATAGTACTTTCCACCTATGCTCCTCACGTTCACTGGACCGAACAAATCCATGTGAAGTAATTCGTAAGGGGCATCTATGGAATTTACTGTTTTAGATTTATGAGGTTTCTTGTGTTGTTTTCCCTTTTGACATGGAAGACATTTGTCTTCCACTTGAAACCTCCGCAATGGAACCCCTTTCACTAGCTCATTTTTAACAAGATAGTTCATTTTGCGATAGTGAATATGGGCCATGCGTCTGTGCCACAACATCGATTCAGCTTCAGATGCTTTTGATAGTAAACACGCCACCACTGCAGTTGGATCCTTAGCACCCATGTCCATGACATAAGTGTCATTTCTCCTTGGCGCTCGCATCACTATCCAATCGTCCGGTATCTTCAAAGCTGGTTTCAACACTAATGCTTCATTCTTGGTAAAATGGACCGAGTGACCCTTGTCGCAGACTTGTGACACGCTCATAAGATTGTGTTTAAGTTGCTCAACATAGTTCACTTTGTCCAGTGTGATCTTCCCGTTGGTCACCTTTCCTCGTCCAGTAATTTTACCACCTTTTGCACCCGCAAAATTCACATGTCCTCCATCATAATCTTCAAATTCTGTCAACAACCTCGCATCCCCCGTCATGTGCCTGGAGCAGCCACTATCAACATACCACAAGTTGATAATCCTCCTTAGCAGCTCCTGCACACACCAACCAAAAGATTAGTTAGATTGGGGGACCCAAGCCTTAATGGTCTTGGGTCGTCCAAATTCACCAACCACCGGAACGTCCATCCAATATCCATTACTCCTAGCTGGAGTCTTGGATCGTAGACCTGTTGGAAATTGATTTTGACTTCCACTAGGTCTTTGGTCCTGAGGGTTCCTATGTGTGTTTGGACTATTTGACCTTTGAAAATTTTGATTTTGATACCAAGAAGCATTATAGTTATAATTTCTAAAGCCATTGTTATAAAAATTTCGACCACCATTATTTTGGTATCGATTTTGATATTGACCTTGACTTCTGAAATTATTGGTATTTTGATTGTTCATTCTTGGTGAACTGCTTCTAGGTCTCTCAAATCTGCCTGGTGGAGATCTAGGCTGAAATCTAGGTTGATTTCTTTGAAAACGAGGAACTTGTGGAGTTCCTTTTTCAGCCTTATCCTCACCAACAGCAACTGGCTTTGGTTGCTTAGGAGCAGATTTCTTTGGAGAGTTGGACTCTCTCTCCTGCTTATCACCATTCTTCTCTGGTGACTTCTCTCTCTTCCTCTCATTCACCTGTGCTTCATTCGTTTTGTTAGGACAGCAGCTAGCTACATGTCCTTTGGTGTGACATTTGAAGCATGACATCCTTTTCGAAGACTTCTTATCTGAAGCCTTTGAACTAGATTCAGGTTTTGATGATGGTGCCACAGAAGGATTTGGTTCAGTTTGCTTAATTTCAGAAGTTTCTTTGTTTTTATTTTTAGCAAACTCTACGTTCGATTCATTTTCAATAACAGCTGTTTCGTTTTGCATGTCACTTCCTTGAACAAAAGTAATCTTTTTAACAGAAGTTGAGTTTTTATTCCTAGGTTGTGAGGTTTTCGTTTTCAAAACAGGTTTGCTGTTATTATCCTTCTTGGCCTCATCTCTCTCAGACTCCTCTCCTCGACTTGCTGTGGAACTACTGGGTGCTGTTGACATAAACTTTGTTAGCTCATCTTCATCAGGTAGGAATGAATAATCATGACTAAGAGGAGGTGGGACTTCATTATAGCCTTGGAATCCCACACTAGTCTTGTCATTACTCTTCTTTAACCCACCCATCATATGTTTCATAACAAAAGTAGAATCCCTGAATTGACCCAATTTCTTTTCAAGTTCAACAATTCTGAGTTGAGCATCTGACAACTCTTTGTTTTTATCAGAAATCTCTTTTGTTTTTTCAGCCATCATGTCATGAGCTAAGTCAATGACTTGATGTTTTTCATTTAATTTGCAGGTTACGGCTTCAAGTTCACTTTCATAACCTTTTATTTTCTTCAAGTATGACGTTTCGTTTCTTTTAGCAAAAAAGTTTGATTCTTTAATGTTAGACATTTCGCTTACCAAACTTTTGTTTTGTGCAGACAACCTGTCAACCTCACCCTGCAGTTCACGACATTTTAAACACACAGAATTAGATTTTACCTCTCCTGTTTGTTTGTCAAGGTTGGCCATTAGAGCAGCAAGCTGAGCTTGCAATTGTTTATACTTAGCATCCTTTTCCTCAGCTTCTCTTTCATATTCTGACTTTTGTTTTTCATCTTCAGCACCTGTTGTCTGATCTACCTTTACCTCAGCATCCACTTTCACTTCAGCATCCACCTTCACATCAGCATCATCTACTTTAGCTTCACCATCATCGATTGGAGTAATCTCTGCCATGAATGCTTGAGAGACATCCCCATCATTTTCTAAGTGAATGCTCCAATCATATGAACCCTCTCTTGCAGTAGAGATCAATGCCTTTGAGCTAGAGTTGTTTGATGCATTCCTGTTGTTTGAACTCTGGCTCGAATTATCTTGCTTTTGTTTCTGACATTCCCTAGCAAAGTGCCCATAACTTTGACAATTAAAGCACCTCACTTTGGTCTTGTCGAAACCAACGCTCCTTCCCACAAACTTTCTTCCTGTTCTGTTCATGAACCTTTTCACACGCCTAGAAATCATGGCCATTTGCCATTGCAAATCCATCTCTTCAAGATCATCAGGGTCAATCTGATCATAGTCTTCATCTAAAGTAGCAGGATCAGAAATCTTTCCCTGAATATAGTTTTCATAGGAAGCAACAAACGAAGCAAGTAAAGCCAGATGCTCTTCAGCAGACTTCACACTCATTGGCATTGACTTAGCACTAGTACTCTGCTTAGAAGCTGACGATTTCTTAACTCCTGATGATCCTCCTGAAGCAGCAACAAAACACACATCACCATCCTGATTCACCATAACCTGCTCATTCTCACATGATAAAAACGCAGTAGCAGAGTCGCTAGAAGCGTTGTGAGATGAAGAAGATGTAAGCCCATTGTACACTGCCGGATCTTGAACCTGATCATATCCAGTATCTTTCTTCTTCATGCTGAGCTCATAAGCTCTCAACTTTCCTACAACCTCTTCAAGCTCTTTTGTTTCATAATCTGCTTCACCCTTGATCATTAAAGTGTAGATATCCCACTTAGTAGGCAAAGCATCTAGCAGCTTGTCATTCTTCTCTACATCAGAATAGCAATCGATCTCATAATTGTCCATTTCTGACATCAGATGGTAGTAACGAGTGATGACGTCTTCAAGTGACTCATGCTTCATGTACTTGAAAACAGCAAACTGCTTCTTCAGTAGATCAATCTTGTTCTTCTTGACATCAGCATTACCAGCGTATCTTTTCTCCAAAGCATCCCACATATCCTTTGAGTTAGTGTACTTTTTGAAGGTATGTTTGATGCTATCAGGCAACGACATTTTGATTGCAGCCAAGGCTCTCTTTTCAGCCTCATACATCTTTTTATCATTATCTTGCATGTTCACATATTCTGTTCGACGTGGTCTGCCCTCAAAGTCGTGTGTAGGATTCACGTAACCATCTTCGATGCATATCCACATGCGCGTATCCTGATATTCAATGAAGGACTGAAAACGATCCTTCCATGTCAGATAATTTTCCACCTTCATCATCTTAGGTGGTTTGTTGGTAGTACCAACCTCATGCTCCATCTTCAACAGCTCGTTCAAGGTAGACATGTTTGACATTTTAACGTTAACAGACTGAGAAAACCGTACAGAAGTCGTCCGAAAACAGTGGTTACCAAATTACACCGTTAGAATCGTCTCGAAAAGACGAATCCAATGATATATAATGTCAAAAACCGAAATCGGGATTTTCCAGACTTCAACGGTCCTAAAAATCGGGTTTCCAGACTTCAACGGTCCGAAATCGGGTTACCGAATTACACCGTTAGACATGTTTGACATTTTTTTTTTGTCCTAAAAATCACACGAGTTCAACGGTCCAAACGGTTCTGTCAAACGAGCTACGGATCAAATTCTATTTGCGAAACACTGAAAATTTTCCGACGCTTGCCAACTTAAATTCCACCACTTAAATCCTCTCCTAAATTCGCTGGTTTTAACTTAATTTCGCTGGGCAATGTTTAAATTCGCTAGTTTTAATGTGCAGGACAAATTCGCTGACAAGTCAAGTTCGCTGGTGTAGTTCGCTGTGTCAGGTCAGTTCGCTCAGTTTCGCTTCAGATTTCGCCAAATTCGCTGGTCAATTTCGCTTGTACGACGACCAGTAAATTTGCCGAAAAACCGTGATAATTTCGCTGTGGAAAGTTTTCACGGTTACCAAAGTCGCCTTTGGATTTAATTTCGCCCGTAACTTTGCTGATTAATTTCGGAGATCAGACAAATTCGCCAGAAACAGCCAATTTCGCCCAGTAACTATGGAAAGTCAATCTGTTCGAAATTTTTGATGATTTTCTGGATTTTCTAACAACTTCCTGCAAAATCAAAGCAGCAAAATCAGCAACAAATTTCGAAAATTTATCAAGAACAGATTGAATAAACTCAAGAACACGAAGAACAGTCTTCGAATCTTCAAGTCTATCAGCCACAAACTTTTCCAGAAAACCTGCAAACCACCAAACAAACAAACCAGAAGATCAAAACAGCCAACAAAAATCAAAAATCAGAATCAAAACAACCAAAATTTCGAAAATTTTAAAACCCTAATTATCAGGTTTCAAAAATTTCGAATTTTTACTCCCTGTTTCTGTAGCAAACAATTCTGAACCGAGCAATCAAGAGCCTAATGCTCTGATACCAATTGTAGGTCCCCTTGAGTCTATGGATCGTCACAGAATCGTCTATCTAACCTTGAGTGCGGAATCCTCTAGATCAGATTGTAGCAGAAAACGTGTAGAACACAGAAACAGCAATTCAATCAAACCGGGTTTTCTATTGATTATCAATCACAAGAATTACAATCAATCCAAAACCCTAACCACTCCAAATTCGTCCAAGCTAGCTCTCACGAATTTCAAGGTCACTCAAACTCTGTTTTGGCTGATTAACCTAAACCCTAATGTCTAACCTTGTTTATATAACACAAGGTTTACAAGTGGGCTAGTTCAAGACTCTTGGGCTGCGAATTGGACAGGCCCAATTCGCCCCCATCACCCAATTCCTTGGGTTTAGTTAGCCCAAACATAACAACTAACTATTACAAAGCTAAACCCGCTAACTGTTTATCGTTTAACTAATTACAAGATATCCAAAGACCAAATCTAAGCTGTTGTCACAAACATGCACCAACATGCAGCTCAAACCTTTGCTGCTCCATCTCCACCCTGATCCTTGCCAGCCTCACCACCTTCCAGCATTGGGATCTCCTCAGCGTCGTCCTCGTCCTCCAGCTCTGCCAATCTTGCCTTCCAACCCTCCACGTCCCATGAGCTTTTATCAAAGGCAGGATCCTGAGCCTCCGCAGCCATCTGCAGTTGTATCTTATACATAGCTATTGCGGCAGAGACCTTGGCATCCTGGGTGATCTCCTGCTTCTCATCATCCATGTTGACCAGCATTTGAGCAGCTTCATCCTTTGTAGCCCGGAGCTCCTTCTCAAGATCAGCAATCTTGAGATCCTTCAGCACACCCATCTGTTGGAGGTCGGCAATTTGGCGGTCCTGATCCTCAACATGGCCAAGATATGTTTCTATTTCAGCAAGTTTCTGCAGAAAGGGAAAGCGGTAAGTTCAGGACCAGGTGATCCTCAAAGAAGCAGGATATACAAGCAGGATATTCAAGTAGGATAACCAACAGGGGCAATGATCCTTACTTCATTAACATAATCAAGAAACTGCTGGCGGAGCAGGGGAAATCCTTGAAGATCCTCAGAGACCTTCCTCTTCTTTCCTTTACCCCTAATAGGTGCTTTAGGGGCCGAAGCAGATGGACTGGCAGCAGGGGTCTTCTTCCTTATAGATTTAACATTGGCAAGCTCGTCAATACCAAACTTGGAGGCAGACTTGACAGATCTCCCAGCGCCTACACCATCAAAATAAGATAAGTACTTTAACTAATTTAAAAATCCTACATAGAACTACTTTTTAATGAGGATACTTACTTGACATTGTGGCAGATGCGGAGGATACTTCCTGTGAATCTTGAATGGCAACTTGAAAACTTCTTGTCTCTGGATCAAGCTTCTTGAAGGCCAAAAGCCTCTCTTTTGCCGTACGTGTCAGCTTCAGATAAGAGATGGAAATAGCTGCACAATAAACAAAAAACAAAGAAAGACATTAGTGATCCTCATCATAAGAGACAAGTCTGATGGTGATCCTCCCAGGATCCTCTATCCTACCATGAGTAGCCCACTCCTTGGGCAGATCCTTCCCATTAGGGATGGTATCCCTCCTAACAAAGAAGTGTTAGGGCTGGATTTTTATTATACGTGATCCTTATAAGTGATCCTAACCAGTGATCCTTGTTCCTTTGGCAGACAGTGATCCTCAGGAGGACTTCAGGATCAGGATCATGGGACATTATAGTGATCCTTATACTAACGGCTACTTCCGTTCAATACAATATTGTTTTGCAGGAACATCTAGCAGGATATGCTCTAGACATCATGATCCAGGGACGCGTCTTCACAAATATGGCAAGAGCTTAATCGAAGAAAGACGTTGCACAGGATATGGAAACTAGGCTTGATTTATGGGCGGCTATTTAGGCTAGATTGTATCTCATTTCTAAAGGGGTAATGAGCTGAATAATCGTTTAGCTACCTAAAATAGGTCACCTACACATGTATAAATACCACTCTTCCTCATTCGGAAGGACACACGACATACAACGCAACTCTCACACACTTAGACACCAAAAGCAATAGTGATCCTTGTACTCAGCTCATTATCATCCAAAGTTGTAATCATATTTTTGTCATATTGAAGTTGGTGATCGGTAGTTGCCATCACCCGAGGTTTTTTATGCCGGAGATCATTCATTGATCAAGGGCTTTTTCCTCGTATAAATCATTGTGTCTTTGCATCTTTATCACAGAAGTGATCCTTTACTTTCATAATTAACCAAGCATCATACCCCGTTTTCATAAAGTTTGGTTACATTATCCTTGTGTGATTTTTGACCAAAACAGTTTGGCGCCCACCGTGGGGCAATTGGTGCTTCATTCATAAGAAAATCTTTTTGTTCGAAATCATTTCAAAGAGTTACATGGCTTCATCATTGAAGAACACGTCCACGGCGATGTCTGCAGTCACCTCATCACAGATCACTTTGCCTCCTCCACCTGCAGGATCTCAGAAAAATACTGAGAAAAGATCAACCCCCACTTTCTCTAAACCTTTATCTTCTTCTGCTATGAATTCTTCTATTCCCAGTACTAGTGATGTATTTGCTTTAATTTTGCAGATGAAGGATCGTATGCAGCGACAGGATGAGACTAATGACAGGATCCTCAGGGAAATTGGAGACCTCAAAAGACAAAAGAAAGCGGCAGATGTGACAACTCGAATTTTCACGATTTTTATCTTCGCACTTATTACACGTTAATTGGTTGGATTGTTTGTTTGTTTGTTTATTTGTTTGGGTTGTGGTTTATAATTATGAGGTGCAATATAAGTGTTACCGTGTATATTATGTATGTATATGTATGCATATCATGGTAAATGATGGAACTTTGGCCAACACATTAACCCACACGAAAACACATTCCCTTGAAAACACCCCTGATGAAAACCCCCTTACTCATGAAAACACTTTTAGATGAAAACACAAATGTGTTTTCGTCCACTGATACCCAACGAAAACCAAATGGGCCTTAGCCCACTGTTGATTTAGTATATGTTGGATTTCGAGACTTTACGTGATAACTTTTAATCGGCAAAAACCCTAGAGCACCTCTCTAACTGTGACGGCAACTGCAAGCCTACGGAGCCTTCGTTTTCGGTCAATCCACTAATTTTTCCATCTCGGTTAGTTCGCACCGTAGTTCATTGTGTATAACTTTCGACAGATTGTTACATGCCTGCGTATGTGTATATAACTGGTTATAATATATATGTGTGATTGGCATAATAACGATGATGATGATGCAATTTGATTGTTGTAGTTCCGTGAGTTTTGGTTATACAAATTGGTAGTTAAAGATAGGGTCATGACTGTGATCGGTTGTATGAAGTTATCAAACAGATCGTGATTTCATGTGAAAGCATATGTGATTAATTTAGTGATTTGCTGATGGATTGTTAATCTTAATATCTCAATGATTTGGAAATTCTTATGTGCACACACATTGGCTTAGCTTGGTCGAATTTATGAGGAAATTGATGAACTGTTAGAATTATGGGGACTCGTAACTGTTGCTGTTGATGATGGCGGTGTACCAGCGAAATCATGGGGGGGGCTACGAAAACACACAGACGAAAACACAAGTGTTTCCGTCACAATTGAGGCCCGACGAAAACCAAAAGGGTTTTCGGCCCAAGGTGTTTTCGGCCCAATTGTGTTTTCGACCAGCAAAGTGAATTCGGCCCATCTAGCATTTTCGGCCCAAAGTGATTTCGTCTATTAAAGGGTTTTCGGCCCAATCGGATTTCGGCCAACTAGTGTTTTCGGCTATAACTGTTTTCGGCCCAAACCAGGTTTTCGTCCATTAAGTGTTTTCGCTTGGTGATCTGTAACTGTGTATCTCGTATGTTAATATTGTTGCTGGGTTAGCTCTGTTAGGTTTAACTATGTTAGTTGATAAACCATGTTAAATTGATTAACGTAGTTAAGCACTTTATTAACCAAGTTATATGTGTTAACTCTGTTGGGTAACCAATGCTATTAGTTTGATAAATTAACACTGTTTGTTTGGTAAAACTGTAAAGGGTTAACTCTGTTAAGTTAAGCTCGCAACCCCGTTGAATATGTAACTCAGTTAAAGGTGTTGATTCCGTTAATCTTGTTGACCTTGTTAAGTGTTGGAATTGTTAAACCTGTTAATTGATTTGACTGCTTACGTGACATATGATATTAAATACTAAGCACCTTATGACCTAGATTTAACTGTGAAACATTTTGAGTTCGAAACTGATTATACATACGTGCGTACAATAGGTCGTGACTGATTAACAGTGAGCGCGTGTATTTCTTTAGCATACCGAGCAAACCCAAGGTGAGTTCACACTCTTACCAAGGCATGGGATTCCCGGGGTGTTGGGAATGGGATTGAAAGGTTGATTAGATACACTATTGACACTATGACTAGACTACCACATTACTATCCTCGGATGTGAAGGATACTTATACTGATCACTATCCTCGGATGTGAAGGATACTTATACTGATCACTATCCTCGGTTGTGAAGGATACCTATAGTTACGAGTAGTCTAGTGGTTATACAATGTGGAACACCACCACCAATAACGTGGAACACCACCACCAATAACGTGGAACACCACCACCAATAACGTGGAACACCACCACCAATAACGTGGAACACCACCACCAATAGAACATACAAACGGCCCAGTAGAGCCACCTGTTACAAACGAACTTACTATTACGCATTTACTTTCTGTGAACTCGCTCAACTAGTTGTTGATCATTCTGTTACATGCCTTGCAGATCGTTAGGTACTTGGAGCTTGCACTGGAGAAGCGGGTCGTTGTGGACAAGGATCGTGGCTTTTCTGTTGAGCTATTATGACACTTAAAACTGTTAACTACTACTGGTTTATTTACTATGCTTCCGCTACATTTTGAAACGATGATTTGTTTGATCACCTTTTGTATTGAATGGATGGTTTTTAGTTATTTTACTTAATATTAAATGCATGTTCAATATGATTGGTGGCTTGATCCTGGTCGGTCACGCTCCCAAGCGGTGATACTCCGCGTGTGGATTTTGGGGGTGTGACAGATTGGTATCAGAGCCATTGGTTATAGAGAACTTGGTTTTAATATGGAAAAACGTTTTTATTCAAAACCAGACTATAACCAGAAGAGTGCTCTCAACGATCCACAACGACGCTTCGCTCCACGTGCAAGACTCAACTTCCTAGGTAATAAGGTTTATGTTTATTGCCTACATGCTAGAATTTGCATAGAACTTTGCTCGTAGTATGCTTACATTACCTTGCTCACAACTTGTCATTGCATGAGAATACTTATGTGCTTACACTCTTCTGTCATCGCACTATTCGCGAACCTTTCTCACTTATGTTGCCTTTGATGTGAAGATCAATGGCCGCACGAATTACCATGACTCAAGCCCAGCTAGAGGCTCTCGTTGCTGCGGCAGTTGCAGCCGCCCAAGCAGGTCAACCCGCTCAGCAACAACCTGGGTGCACCTTCAAGAATTTCATGGAATGTCGTCCTAGCTCGTTCAGTGGCACGGAGGGAGCAGTTGGACTCCTCCACTGGTTTGAAAAGCTCGAGTCGGTTTTCGAAATGTGTGAATGCCCTGAGGCTCGCAGGGTGAAGTTCGCCACTGGCACACTTGAAGGGATTGCGCTCACTTGGTGGAACGCACAAGTGCAGATCTTAGGGTTGGCAGCTGCTAACGCCACACCCTGGAATGAATTCAAAGAACTGATCAAGAGGGAATACTGCACTAGAGAAGACATTCACAAGTTGGAGGACGAGTTGTATAACTTGAAAATGGTTGGTTCGGAAATCGAAGCTTACACCAAGAGATCGAATGAGTTGGCTGTGTTATGTCCAACTATGGTGGACCCTCCATACAAGCGTATTGAGTTGTATCTCAAAGGTTTGGCACCAGAAATACAGAGCCACGTTACCTCGGCTAACCTCAACAACATCCAGGAAATCCAGCGTCTCGCTCATCGCATCACCGATCAGGCAGTGGATCAGAACAAACTGCCAAAGCGTATCAGTGCTACTGCTACCACTACTGCTTCTACTACACTTGCTACTCCCAGTGAAAGTAAGAGAAAATGGGATGGGGATTCTAGCAAGGGATCAGCTTCAGTGCAGTCGCAAGCTCAACAGCGAAAGACAGACAGTTACCAGAGTCCAAGTCAGCACTCCTCAGGCAGCCACAGACAGGGAGGGTATCGAGGAAATCTCCCAAAGTGTAACACCTGCAACAAACATCACAGTGGCCAGTGTAATAAGGTCCGTTGTCAAAGATGCCTCAAGATGGGTCATGAGGCCAAAGATTGTAGAAGCGCTCGACCTGCAAACCAGAATCAGCAGCAGCCACCAGCACAGCAGAATCAACAGCAGGGTAACAAAGGGTGTTTTCAGTGCGGTGCAGAGGGTCACTTCAAAAGGCATTGCCCTCAGCTGAACAGAAACCAGAACAACAACAACCGTAACAACAATCAGGGTAATGGTAACAACAACAACGGGGGAAACAACAACAACAACGGCAATGAAGCTCGTGGTCGTGCTTTTGTGTTGGGTCGAGGAGATGCAGTGAATGATCCCAATGTGGTTATGGGTAAGTTTCTTCTCGACGATATTTATGTTACTGTCTTATTTGATTCGGGTGCTGATACAAGCTATATGTCATTGAAAATGAGTAAATTATTAAAACGTACACCAACACCCCTAGACACCAAACACGTCGTAGAACTAGCCAATGGTAAAAGTGTAGAAGCCGCACAGGTAGTCAAGGGTTGTAGTATTGTTCTAGCGGGTCAGACTTTCTCGATTGATCTCATACCCATAGTTTTGGGTAGTTTCGACGTCGTCATCGGTATGGATTGGTTATCCCAACATCACGCGGAGATCTTATGCAAGGAAAAAGTTATTCGTATTCCTCGCTCCAGTCAGGAACCTCTCGAAGTACAAGGTGACAAGAGTGGTGCTGTGGTTGGCATCATCTCTTACTTAAAGGCGCAGAAATGTTTACGAAAGGGACATACTGCCGTTCTGGCACTTGTCACTGACGCATCAGCAAAGGAAAGGAAGCTGGAGGATATACCAGTTGTGCGTGATTTTCCTCAAGTGTTTCCTGAAGATTTACCTGGTTTACCTCCTCATCGTCAAGTCGAGTTTCAGATTGAGTTAGCTCCTGGAGCAGCACCAATAGCCCGCGCACCGTATCGTTTGGCTCCAACCGAACTGGAAGAACTGTCGAAGCAGCTACAAGAGCTCTTGGAAAAGGGCTTTATTCGCCCAAGCTCTTCGCCTTGGGGAGCTCCAGTGTTATTTGTAAAGAAGAAAGACGGTACGTTCAGGATGTGTATCGACTACCGCGAACTCAATAAGGTGACGGTGAAGAACCGTTATCCTCTTCCGCGCATAGATGACCTATTCGACCAATTGCAAGGGTCGTGTTACTATTCCAAGATTGACTTAAGGTCAGGGTATCATCAGCTGAGAGTCCGGGATGAGGACGTCTCCAAAACCGCTTTCAGAACTCGCTACGGTCATTACGAGTTTCTTGTCATGCCATTCGGGCTTACGAACGCGCCTGCAGTCTTCATGGATCTTATGAACAGGGTGTGCAAACCGTATCTTGACAAGTTCGTTATCGTTTTCATAGACGACATTTTGATCTACTCCAAGAGTCAGGAGGAGCACGAGCAGCACTTACGCCTTATCTTGGAACTTCTTCGAAAAGAGCAACTGTACGCAAAGTTTTCAAAATGCGACTTCTGGCTTCGTGAAGTCCACTTCTTAGGCCATGTGGTGAACAAGGATGGGATTCATGTTGATCCATCCAAGGTTGATTCGATCAGAAACTGGCCAGCACCGCGTACACCGACAGAAATACGCCAATTCTTGGGTTTGGCGGGTTACTACAGGCGATTTATTAAAGACTTCTCAAAGATCGCGCAACCACTTACTATGTTAACACAGAAAGGTGTCGTTTACAGATGGGGTAATACGCAAGAGACCGCTTTTCAGTACTTAAAGGATAGGCTTTGCAGCGCACCTATTCTCTCATTGCCAGAGGGCACAGATGACTTCGTGGTATACTGTGACGCATCTATACAGGGTCTGGGTTGTGTATTGATGCAACGTGATAAAGTTATTGCATACGCCTCTCGGCAGCTCAAGGTTCATGAACGGAATTATACGACGCACGATTTAGAGCTGGGAGCTGTTGTTTTCGCGCTTAAGATATGGCGACACTACCTGTACGGTACCAGGTGCACGATTTACACCGATCACAGGAGTCTCGAGCATATTCTTAAGCAAAAGGATTTGAATATGCGTCAACGGAGATGGGTTGAACTTCTGAACGACTACGAATGCGCCATCAAGTATCATCCAGGCAAGGCCAATGTTGTGGCTGATGCCCTCAGTCGGAAAGACACTCTACCTAAGCGCGTGCGAGCGCTACAGCTTACTATTCAGTCCAGTCTTCCTGCACAGATACGAGCTGCTCAGTTAGAAGCACTGAAACCCGAAAACGTCAAAGCTGAAGCCTTACGCGGCTCAAGGCAACGCATGGAACAAAAGGAAGACGGCGCCTACTATGTAACGGGGCGTATTTGGGTCCCACTTTATGGCGGTTTACGCGAACTTGTAATGGATGAAGCTCACAAGTCTCGCTATTCGGTACATCCAGGGTCGGATAAAATGTACCACGACATCAGCACTACTTACTGGTGGCCTAGTATGAAGGCTCACATCGCTACGTACGTTGGAAAATGCTTAACCTGTGCGAGAGTCAAGGTTGAATACCAGAAACCAGCAGGCCTACTTCAACAGCCCAAGATACCTCAATGGAAATGGGAAGGAATTTCCATGGATTTTGTTACAGGCCTACCTAGATCCCAGCGTGGGAATGACACTATTTGGGTGATCGTTGATCGACTCACAAAGTCTGCTCACTTCTTGGCTATCAAAGAAACGGATAAGTTTTCTACCCTAGCAGACATCTACTTGAAAGAAGTTGTTTCGAGGCACGGAGTGCCCACCTCTATTATTTCGGATCGCGATGCACGGTTCACGTCAGAGCTTTGGCAAGCGATGCACAAATCCTTCGGCTCACGATTAGACATGAGCACAGCATATCACCCTCAGACGGATGGGCAGTCTGAGCGCACGATTCAAACCCTAGAAGACATGCTTCGAGCGTGTGTTATCGATTTCGGCAACGGCTGGGAAAAGCACCTCCCTTTAGTGGAGTTTTCATACAATAACAGCTATCATACCAGCATTCAAGCCGCTCCATTCGAGGCATTGTACGGACGTAAATTCCGGTCACCTCTCTGTTGGGCAGAGGTGGGGGATAGTCAAATTACGGGTCCAGAGATTGTAGTGGACGCCACAGAAAAGATTGCGCAGATACGACAACGCATGGCGGCAGCACGCGACCGTCAGAAAGCCTACGCGGACAAGCGTAGAAAGCCATTGGAATTTGAGGTCGGGGACCGGGTTTTATTGAAAGTTTCACCCTGGAAGGGTGTGGTTCGATTTGGTAAACGAGGCAAACTGAATCCGCGGTACGTCGGACCATTCGAAATCTTAGAAAAGATTGGCAAAGTAGCCTACAGATTAAACCTACCAGCTGAACTCGGTGCAGTTCACAATGTATTTCACGTGTCGAATCTGAAGAAATGCCTATCAGATGAGACCCTTATAGTTCCTTTTAAGGAACTCACTATCGATGAGCGGTTGCAGTTCGTCGAGGAACCAGTTGAAATCACGGACCGGGATGTTAAGGTCCTCAAACACAAGAGAATCCCTCTTGTTCGAGTTCGTTGGAACTCCCGACGTGGCCCAGAGTACACCTGGGAACGCGAAGACCAAATGAAAGAAAAGTATCCCCAGTTATTCGAAAACCGTGCAACCACTGCTGAGGCTGAAGCTACTACTACAGAATTTCGGGACGAAATTCCAAATCAACAGGGGGATGATGTGACACCCCAGGAAAACCAGTGAACGATGCAACTCACCTAGCTTCCTCAGTGAGTGCGTACCAAATTTCGGGACGAAATTTCTTCTAAGTTGGGGATAATGTGACAACTCGAATTTTCACGATTTTTATCTTCGCACTTATTACACGTTAATTGGTTGGATTGTTTGTTTGTTTGTTTATTTGTTTGGGTTGTGGTTTATAATTATGAGGTGCAATATAAGTGTTACCGTGTATATTATGTATGTATATGTATGCATATCATGGTAAATGATGGAACTTTGGCCAACACATTAACCCACACGAAAACACATTCCCTTGAAAACACCCCTGATGAAAACCCCCTTACTCATGAAAACACTTTTAGATGAAAACACAAATGTGTTTTCGTCCACTGATACCCAACGAAAACCAAATGGGCCTTAGCCCACTGTTGATTTAGTATATGTTGGATTTCGAGACTTTACGTGATAACTTTTAATCGGCAAAAACCCTAGAGCACCTCTCTAACTGTGACGGCAACTGCAAGCCTACGGAGCCTTCGTTTTCGGTCAATCCACTAATTTTTCCATCTCGGTTAGTTCGCACCGTAGTTCATTGTGTATAACTTTCGACAGATTGTTACATGCCTGCGTATGTGTATATAACTGGTTATAATATATATGTGTGATTGGCATAATAACGATGATGATGATGCAATTTGATTGTTGTAGTTCCGTGAGTTTTGGTTATACAAATTGGTAGTTAAAGATAGGGTCATGACTGTGATCGGTTGTATGAAGTTATCAAACAGATCGTGATTTCATGTGAAAGCATATGTGATTAATTTAGTGATTTGCTGATGGATTGTTAATCTTAATATCTCAATGATTTGGAAATTCTTATGTGCACACACATTGGCTTAGCTTGGTCGAATTTATGAGGAAATTGATGAACTGTTAGAATTATGGGGACTCGTAACTGTTGCTGTTGATGATGGCGGTGTACCAGCGAAATCATGGGGGGGGCTACGAAAACACACAGACGAAAACACAAGTGTTTCCGTCACAATTGAGGCCCGACGAAAACCAAAAGGGTTTTCGGCCCAAGGTGTTTTCGGCCCAATTGTGTTTTCGACCAGCAAAGTGAATTCGGCCCATCTAGCATTTTCGGCCCAAAGTGATTTCGTCTATTAAAGGGTTTTCGGCCCAATCGGATTTCGGCCAACTAGTGTTTTCGGCTATAACTGTTTTCGGCCCAAACCAGGTTTTCGTCCATTAAGTGTTTTCGCTTGGTGATCTGTAACTGTGTATCTCGTATGTTAATATTGTTGCTGGGTTAGCTCTGTTAGGTTTAACTATGTTAGTTGATAAACCATGTTAAATTGATTAACGTAGTTAAGCACTTTATTAACCAAGTTATATGTGTTAACTCTGTTGGGTAACCAATGCTATTAGTTTGATAAATTAACACTGTTTGTTTGGTAAAACTGTAAAGGGTTAACTCTGTTAAGTTAAGCTCGCAACCCCGTTGAATATGTAACTCAGTTAAAGGTGTTGATTCCGTTAATCTTGTTGACCTTGTTAAGTGTTGGTATTGTTAAACCTGTTAATTGATTTGACTGCTTACGTGACATATGATATTAAATACTAAGCACCTTATGACCTAGATTTAACTGTGAAACATTTTGAGTTCGAAACTGATTATACATACGTGCGTACAATAGGTCGTGACTGATTAACAGTGAGCGCGTGTATTTCTTTAGCATACCGAGCAAACCCAAGGTGAGTTCACACTCTTACCAAGGCATGGGATTCCCGGGGTGTTGGGAATGGGATTGAAAGGTTGATTAGATACACTATTGACACTATGACTAGACTACCACATTACTATCCTCGGATGTGAAGGATACTTATACTGATCACTATCCTCGGATGTGAAGGATACTTATACTGATCACTATCCTCGGTTGTGAAGGATACCTATAGTTACGAGTAGTCTAGTGGTTATACAACGTGGAACACCACCACCAATAACGTGGAACACCACCACCAATAACGTGGAACACCACCACCAATAACGTGGAACACCACCACCAATAACGTGGAACACCACCACCAATAGAACATACAAACGGCCCAGTAGAGCCACCTGTTACAAACGAACTTACTATTACGCATTTACTTTCTGTGAACTCGCTCAACTAGTTGTTGATCATTCTGTTACATGCCTTGCAGATCGTTAGGTACTTGGAGCTTGCACTGGAGAAGCGGGTCGTTGTGGACAAGGATCGTGGCTTTTCTGTTGAGCTATTATGACACTTAAAACTGTTAACTACTACTGGTTTATTTACTATGCTTCCGCTACATTTTGAAACGATGATTTGTTTGATCACCTTTTGTATTGAATGGATGGTTTTTAGTTATTTTACTTAATATTAAATGCATGTTCAATATGATTGGTGGCTTGATCCTGGTCGGTCACGCTCCCAAGCGGTGATACTCCGCGTGTGGATTTTGGGGGTGTGACAGCAGAGGATCATTCCCCACTGATGCCCAAATCCTTGAGCTTCGATACTCCAATGATCACTTCCCAGCCATCAGGGATCCCCGACGTGCAAATCGTAGGGGAGTCAAGAGGATCACGTCTCAACTCGGCAGCAATGACTCAGACATCAGATTCACATTTTCAGCCAATAGGATCCTATCCTCAATACATGGGATCCTTCATGAATCCGGGAACCTATCCGGGGGCACAGCAGCTTCAACGATCCTACTTTGTTCCAGGATCATTTCAGGGCCAAGGATCCTCCTTTGTTCTAGGATCATCCCAGGTTCAAGGACCCTCCTTTGTTCCAGTATCATCCCAGGTTCAAGGACCCTCCTTTGTTCCAGGATCATCCCAGGTTCAAGGACTCTCCTTTGTTCCAGGATCATCCCAGGTTCAAGGATCTTCCTTCGTTCCAGGATCATCCCAGATACCAGGATCCTTACAGATGCCAGGATCCCTAAAAAGTTTGCAAACAGGATGTCTAGATGTCCATCAAGGGGACTTCATTCCAATGCAGACCATTGCTTCCACTGGTCCCTCCGTTGTTCCGGAATCCCAGCAATATGGATTCCCTAACTTGAACCCAATGGGAGGTAACACTTTAAATAATTATCCTACCACTAACCATGGATTCATGCAGGATACAGGTACCAATCATGCTATGGCCAGGGAATTACAGAAACTAAAGGACATGATCTCAAGCGTTCCAGGGGTAGTCAAGCCTATCCCAGAGATTGCAGATGGAAGCCACAAGGTATCTCGCTTTGCACCACCAATTTGTGATGCAGAGGTACCCAAAAGGTTCCATATCCCTACCATGAAGCTGTATGATGGTACAACGGATCCAGAGGAGCATATAGCACAATACAGGGAGAGGATGGAGATCAATCCTATCCCAGAAAAATTGAAGGAAGCATGCCTATGTAAAGGATTTGGATCCACTCTTACAGGATCAGCTCTTAAATGGCTTCTAAGTCTTCCCCCCTACTCTATTACTTCATTTGCTAATTTAGTTAATTTATTCAATAACCAATTCTCTTGTAGCAGAAAATTTGAAAAATTAACTAGTGATTTGTACAGGATAACTCAAAATCATAATGAATCATTAAGGGATTATATAACTAAATTTAGTAAAGAATCCTTGGACATTCCCAACTTGGATATGGCTACGGCTGTTGAAGCCTTCAAAATGGGACTGCTTAAGGATTCATTATTCTATGATGATCTTGTTATGACACCGTGCAGGAATCTAGATGAAGTAAGAACTCGAGCACTCAGGTTCATCCGGCTAGAGGATGACAAGAGGATCCAGGAGAGACAAGTAGGATCCTCAAAACAAGATAAGCAAGGATCCTCCTTCAAGAGCAACAAGTTCAAATCCTACCATAGAAATGAGAACAAGAATGTGCATGCTGTTGACCAAGAAGAGGATGATGAAGAATATCCTCCAATCTCAGAATATTGTTTTTCTGTTGACAATCATGAACTAATCCTTGCAATGCAGAATCTAGGTGAAAAAGCTAGGTGGCCCAGGAAGAATGATAAACCATCCGGGACTAAAGACAAGTCCAAATGGTGTGCATACCATGAGGATTTCGGGCATCTAACTGAAGATTGCATAGCCTTAAGAAGAGAAATTGGATACCTGCTAAGCAAGGGGCATCTAAAAGAATTGTTAGGGAGAAAAAAGCAAAGGACCCAGGATCCTGAAAGGATCCCTGAAAAGGCTCCAGCACCTCCGGCAAACGCACAAGTGATCAACTTTATATCCGGAGGATCAGACATCTGTGGTACATCCTTTTCAGCGGCCAAAAGACATGCAAAAGAATCAAAAATGGATAATGGAGAAAGGCCTATTAGAACCTCAAGTGTCTCAGAAGGGAAGATGATAACATTTGATGAGGATGATCGCATTAACATTCAGGATCCTCACCATGATAGTTTAGTTATCACTCTCTTTATCTCTAACCATTTTGTCCGCAGGATCCTTATTGATGGAGGGAGCTCAGTAAACATTATCCAGCTTGATGTCCTGAAGAAGATGGGAATCCCAGAATCAGACATCATACCGAGATCCTCCGTGCTTGTAGGATTCAGTGGGGAAACGAAGAAAACTCTGGGGGACATCAAACTCCCAATCTACGTGGAAGGATTACATAATTACCAAAAATTTTGTGTTATTGACTGTTTGTCTTGTTGCAACGTTATCCTTGGCAGGCCTTGGATACATGACATGAAAGCAGTTCCATCTACCTACCATCAATGTGTGAAGCTCCCTAGCCCATGGGGGATAATCAAGATCGACAGTGATCAGCAGGAGGCTAAGGATTGTTATACCTCATCCATGAAGCCAACCTCGAAGCCAAGGGAGCAATAGCAATTACAGTATCCTCCGAGGAATGTCTTGGAGGCAAGGGAACAAGATGTGGACGAAATCCTCTTGGATCCTAGTGATCCTGAATCAAAAATCTATATTGGATCAGGGATCCTTGGCAAGATGAAAGAAGACATGATATCCTTCCTCAAAAGAAGAAAATCTACCTTTGCTTGGAAACATGAAGATATGACAGGTATATCTAAGGATATTATTACTCACAAACTTGGCATTGACAGGTCTATCAAACCAATCCATCAAAAAAGGAGGAAGTTTGCACCAGAAAGGAATGCCATTATCCAAGAAGAAGTAGAGAGACTACTTCGAGCAGGTATGATCAGAGAGGTAAAGTATCCAAAATGGTTAGCCAATGTGGTTGTTGTCCAAAAGAAAAACGGAAAGTGGAGGGTATGTGTCGATTTCACTGATTTGAATAAGGCATGTCCCAAGGATCCTTTCCCATTACCCCACATTGACTCCATGGTGGATGCAACAGCGGGGCATGAACTGTTAACTTTTATGGATGCATCATCTGGATTCCAACAAATTCAGATGGAACCATCTGACCAAGAGGATACAGCCTTTATGACCCCAACCGGTTTATATTGTTATATTGCCATGCCTTTTGGACTAAGAAATGCAGGTGCAACATATCAAAGGCTGGTAAATATGATGTTCAAAGATCAAATCGGAAAAACTATGGAGGTGTACATAGATGATATGGTGGTCAAGTCAAAGAAATCTGAGGATCACCTAAGGGACTTGGAAGAAGCATTCGATATCCTTGATAATTACAACATGAAACTTAATCCTTCAAAATGCCATTTTGGTGTTAAGGCAGGAAAGTTCTTAGGATACATGGTAACCCAGAGGGGCATTGAAGCAAGCCCGGAACAAATCAAAGCATTAATAAATATCAAATCTCCTGCCAATGCCAAGGATGTTCAAAGACTGACAGGCAGGATAGCAGCTTTGAACAGGTTCATATCGAAATCCTCAGAAAAATGCAAAGAATTCTACGATATCCTAAGGAAGAATAAGAAGTTTGAATGGACTGAGAAACATGAGAACGCTTTACAAGCCCTTAAAGAATATATGTCCTCAGCACCAGCATTAGCAAAACCGGAAAAAGGAGATGTGTTATCCTTATACCTGGCGGTATCCTCAACCGCTGTAAGTGCAGTCCTTGTCAAGGATCATGAAGGTACACAATATCCTATCTACTATGTAAGTAAAAGTTTGCTTGATGCCGAATCCAGGTACTCACACCTCGAAAAACTTATTCTTACATTAATCATGGCATCCACTAAGTTAAGGCATTATTTTGAAACCCATACTATTGTTGTTAAAACTAATTTTCCAATTAAGAATATCCTCAGGAAACCGGAGATGTCAGGGAGGATGGCTAAGTGGGCAGTGAAGCTTAGTGCCCATGATATAAGATATGAACCAAGAACAGCCATTAAATCTCAAGCACTAGCTGACTTTGTGGCTGATTTCAGTAGTAATCTACAAAAAGAAGCGGAATTGGAGGTCCAGCAGCTGGATGAGACCAAGGATCCTTGGATACTACACACTGACGGATCCTCAAATATCAAAGGCACAGGGCTAGGGATCCTACTAAAATCGCCACAGGGGGACATAATACCCCACTCCATAGCCTGTGAGTTCCAAGCAACTAACAATGAGGCTGAATATGAAGCCTTAATTGCTGGCTTACAAATTGCTAAGGATATGGGGGTAAAATATCTCGAAGTATATGTAGACTCATTATTGATCACCAATCACTTTAATGGATCCTATGCTGTTAAAGGTGAAAAACTAACCAAATATTTAGAGATAGTCAAAGAATTGGCACTCTCTTTTGTTTCTTTTAGCTTAACACATGTACCAAGGGAGGATAACACGGAAGCTGATGCATTGGCCAACCTAGGATCATCCTTAAAAATTCCAGAAGACATAAGTATCCCTATCATCCATATCCTGGCTCCTGCTATTGAAAATCAAGTGGCCATGGAAATAGAAGAGGATACTGCAGTAATCCCTAGTGAAGAAGCTCAATCTTATTCAGGATCATGGATCCCACCAATCATGAAATACTTGCAAAACGGAGAGATTCCAATGGGAGAAAATCCTAGAGCTTTCAGGATCAAGGTATCTCAATTTACAATCTTGAATAATGTGCTATATAAACGATCCCTTGCAGGACCATATTTAAGATGTATTGAGGATCCTGAAATTGAAGAAGTGTTGAGGGACTTCCATGAAGGAGATTGTGGAAACCACACCGGGGGCAGGGCATTATTCTCAAGGATCCTTAGAACAGGATACTACTGGCCAACCATGAAAAGGGATGCTGTAGAGTATGCTAAGAAATGTGATCCTTGCCAAAGGCATAGCAATATCCTCCATCAGCCAGCTGAATTTTTACACCCAATACCATCCTCTTGGCCATTCATGAGATGGGGAATGGATATAGTTGGCAAGCTCCCTAAAGCACCTGGTGGAAAAGTATTTATGCTTGCCATGACTGACTATTTTTCCAAGTGGATAGAAGCTGAAGCCTTCGCTCAAGTCAGAGAAAAGGAAGTCATATCCTTCATTAAAAGAAACATTATAACTAGATTTGGCATTCCCTCTGAAATTGTATGTGATAATGGCTCCCAATTCATTGGAAGCAGAACCACTAACTTTTGTGACAGTTGGGGAATCAAGATGATAATATCAACACCAGTTCATCCACAAGCCAATGGTCAAGCAGAATCATCCAACAAGATCATCATCAACAATCTGAAGAAGAAGCTAGGATCCAAGAAAGGAAAATGGGCAGAGGAGTTACCTTATGTGCTATGGGCTGATAGGACAACTCCCAAGAATGCCACTGGTCAAACACCTTTCTCTTTAGTATTTGGGGCAGAAGCAGTGATCCCAACAGAGATGGTGATCCCAACTGCTAGAACAATTGCTCGTGATCCTGAAGAAAATGCTGCAATCCTAGCTCAGGATTTGGATACTATTGAGGAAATCAGGGATCTAGCTAGAATAAGGATGGCAAGCTACCAACAAAGAATGGCTGGTACCTACAACAAAAATGTCAGGATAAGGAAGTTCCAAGTCGGAGATATGGTGTTGAGAAAAGCATTTCAAAATACTATCAATCCTGCTGACGGGAAGCTAGCACCAAAATGGGAAGGTCCCTACTTGATTGAAGCTGAAGCAGGAAAGGGGGCATACAGGTTGCTAACCATGGAAGGAAACTTGTTACCAAGAGCCTGGAATGCTGTTCACTTAAAGAAATATTTCATGTGAACATGATCCTTCATGCTTGTGATCCTTACATTGAAGTATCCTTGAAGGATCCCGGAGATATCAGTGATCCTTACTCTGGTAATACGCTGATCCTAAAACTATTGCATTTTCTTACTTTTTGCCTAAGGATAAGGATCATGTATCCTTCATCCTCTACTCACAAACCATTTGAGTTATGATAGTTCAGGTATCTTCAGCAAATCGTCAAAGATCTCCAAAAGCACCACAGATCCTTGGGTCCAACCCCAGTTATCCTTGGGATTATCCCCAGTTTCCGCCAGCAGCGCACGATGATCCTGGTATAGTTCACGTCTTTGGGACCAGTACCCACTTTCGGGGCTGACAACCTCATCGTACTGGCTATATTTAGGATCCTACGTATAATGGTAGACGTACCATACATCCGTTCCTAAGGTTTCTAACGTTTTCACGTTAGCTAAGGTTTTGACATTTTCATGTCACTAAGTTTGGATAGTCGCCAGAAAAGGGCCACACTCCAGTTTACATACGATTCTTTGGGCTTGTCCCCAGTTATCCTTTGGGTTTTGTCCCCAGTGATCCCCCGGGATCATCCCCAGTTATCCTTTGGGCATGTCCCCAGTTACTAATTTATCTTTTACATTGGCTTAGTCCCAAGTTATATCTCACTTTTCAGGTTTTGGATGTCTAAACATATAAGGATCCTTAATCCTTATTAACTATCAAAGTCTTATCTATGATTGTCTTGATTGAAGGTAAGGATCCTAACTTGGGTCCTCAGGTATGATCCTTGACTATTTTGATTATATTCATTATCCTAACCGACTCTTATACTTTGACAACCAAACCTATGATCCTTGAACTAAAGTACTTTGAAAACTTTCAATATCAGGATATTTGATCTAGGATCATATCCTAAGTTTGGATAACATATTTTCAACTCTTGCTACTTTAAAATATACTACAAAAACAACTGAGAAACAAGAAGATAAGGATAACAACACGAGATAAGCCAGAAAAGTTAGAGTTATATTATTAAACAAAAGGATCATTAACCCTTTCAAGAAAGTTGTCAAAATTGCCAACCCACATTTCTACCAGCAAAACGTGGCACGTCCACATGGGTTGGCAAAGGGTGTCCATTGTCTATGTGGTCTTAGCATTTTGCAGGAAATTAAAAGCAGCAGGATCGCAAAGGCTTCATCCCCCAAACAGAGGATCCCTCCACCTTTTGTAATCCTACCTATTGTTCAAAGGATCCAGGATCCTTAACCCTAAAGACTATTATTCGAAGATTACAGACCATAATTGTTTCAAACACCACAAACTACTATCAAAAAATTGGGCTCCGGCTATGTCTAGAAGTTTCCATCATTGCCCAATCTTGCAGCTCAAATCTTCGCTGCACCATCACCACCAGCTCCACTTGCCTCCCCCTGATCCTTGCCGGCATCTCCACCTTCAAGCATAGGGATATCCTCAACATCATCGTCATCCTCCAACTCTGCTAGCCTTGCCTTCCAGCCTTCAATATCCCATGTGCTCTTATCAAAGGAAGGATCCTGAGCTTCCGTGGCCATCTGCAGTTGTATCTTGTACATAGCTATCGCGGCAGAGACTTTAGCGTCCTGAGTAATGTCATGCTTCTCATAATCGAACTTGATCAATGCTTTGACAGCCTCATCCTTAACAGCCCGGATCTCCTTCTCAAGATCAGTGATCTTGAGATCCTTCAGCACACCCCTTTCATGAAGGTCGGCAATCTGGCGATCCTGATCTTCAACGTGGCTAACATAAGATTCTATTTCAGTAAGTTTCTGCAAAAACAACAGGATATAACGTCAGACACGGGTGATCCTCAAAAACCATCAAGAGAACCAACAGGGGCAGTGATCCTAACCTCGTTGACAGAATCAAGAAACTGCTGGCGAATCAGGGGAAATCCTTGAAGATCCTCAGAAACTTTCCTCTTCTTTCCCTTACCCCTAATGGGTAATTTAGGGGCTGAAGCAGAAGGACTAGCAACAGAAGTCTTCTTCTTCGAAGACGTGACCTTGGCAAGATCATCAATCCCAAACAAGGAGGCAGATTTGGCAGACTTAGCAGATTTCCCAGCACCTACACAATCAAAACAAGATAAGTCTCCTAACTAATTTAATATTTTTTGCCTAGAACTTACTTTTTGGTAAGGATACTTACTTGACATTGTGGCAGATGCGGAGGATACTTCTTGTGAATCTCGGATGGTGACTTGAAAACTTCTGACCTCAGGATTAAGCCTTTTAAAAGCTAAAACTCTTTCTCTTGCAGCAGGGGTTAACTCGAGATGAGCGATGGAAATAGCTGCAAAGGAAAAAAGACATTAGTGATCTTCATCAAATGAGACAGGACTGATAGTGATCCTTCGAGGATCCTCTACCCTACCATGAGTGGCCCACTCCTTGGGCAGATCATTCCCATTAGGGAGGGAATCCCTTCTCACGAAGAAAAAACGACGCTTCCAATTTGTGTCATTTTTGGTAACTTTCAAAACAGGATGATCCTCCCCGGCCTTCCGTTTCAACAAATATCGATGAGAACCAAATGTGGTAAGATCATAAAGTGTGGCCAGCTCTGCCATCCCTAAATCAATCCCCTCCTGCTCGATGATCCTCTCGAAGGTATACAAGACCCTCCAGATCATCGGCATAGCTTGGATATAAGATATGCCGGTCAGAGAAAAGAAAGATTGGGTGAAGGCCGGAAAAGGATACGAATATCCTATGATAAATGGAGTTGCAGGAAAGATCACCCAGGTGTCTGAAATAAAATCACTCAAGGCAGTAGATGTGAAGGATTTGAAGACGGCATCCGCCGGAAAGCAATGACGAATCCTATCTACATGAGCATCGGTAAAGCAACATCTCTCCGTAGGAGAATCCTTAATGATCCCTTGGCTTTTCAGGGGACTATCCTTCTTGGAATCCTTGTGTCGAGAATTCCGGAGCAACATGTTTGTGACGGAACAGAAACAGAGACGGAGCAGAAAAAAAAACAGAGCAAAGAGAAGGAAGAAGGGAAAGAGAGAAGAAGAGGATACCTGATCAGTCTTCGGTAGCGATTATAAAGGGAGTGTATCTCGAATTTAAATACAAACTGATCCTCACCCTATCTCCTATTTATAATCATGATCTGCAGGGATTGTCACATCTCTGACGTAATGATCACAACGGCTAGTCCGAGCATAACGGCTAGTTTCTTGGAGTCGCCCGTTAGAGATAAGATCGAAACAAAATATAACTCGTCTATTTACAATTAACTCCTTATATTTTGGGGGCAATTGTTAGGGCTGGATTTTTATTATACGTGATCCTTATAAGTGATCCTAACCAGTGATCCTTGTTCCTTTGGCAGACAGTGATCCTCAGGAGGACTTCAGGATCAGGATCATGGGACATTATAGTGATCCTTATACTAACGGCTACTTCCGTTCAATACAATATTGTTTTGCAGGAACATCTAGCAGGATATGCTCTAGACATCATGATCTAGGGACGCGTCTTCACAAATATGGCAAGAGCTTAATCGAAGAAAGACGTTGCACAGGATATGGAAACTAGGCTTGATTTATGGGCGGCTATTTAGGCTAGATTGTATCTCATTTCTAAAGGGGTAATGAGCTGAATAATAGTTTAGCTACCTAAAATAGGTCACCTACACATGTATAAATACCACTCTTCCTCATTCGGAAGGACACACGACATACAACGCAACTCTCACACACTTAGACACCAAAAGCAATAGTGATCCTTCTACTCAGCTCATTATCATCCAAAGTTGTAATCATATTTTTGTCATATTGAAGTTGGTGATCGGTAGTTGCCATCACCCGAGGTTTTTTATGCCGGAGATCATTCATTGATCAAGGGCTTTTTCCTCGTATAAATCATTGTGTCTTTGCATCTTTATCACAGAAGTGATCCTTTACTTTCATAATTAACCAAGCATCATACCCCGTTTTCATAAAGTTTGGTTACATTATCCTTGTGTGATTTTTGACCAAAACAAGAAGAATCGTCGCTTCCAATTGGTATCATTCTTGGTGACCTTAAGAACAGGGTGATCCTCCCCAGCTTTCCGTTTCAACAAGTATCGACAGGAACCAAACGTGGTAAGATCATATAGCTCAGCCAGCTCCGACATCCCTAAGTCAATCCCCTCCTGCTCGATGATCCTCTCAAGGGTATACAGAACCCTCCAGATCATCGGCATGGCTTGGATATAAGACATGCCGGTCAGGGAAAAGAAGGATTGGGTGAAAGCTGGAAAAGGATACGAATATCCTATGGTAAACGGAGTTACAGGAAAAGCTACCCATGTGTCAGAAACAAAATCACTTAGAGCGGTGGGAGTGAAAGACTTGAAGATAGTATCCGCCGGAAAGCAGTGACGGATCCTATCGATGTGAGCATCGGTGAAGCAACACCTCTCAGTAGGAGAGTTCTTGATAATCCCTCGACCTTTCAAGGGGCTGTTCTTCTTGTGATCCTTGTGAGGGGAATTCCGGAGCAACATATTCACAGAAGAATAGAAACAGAGGAGCAGAAAAACAGAGTAAGAGAAGGAAGGAAGAAAAGAGGAGAATACCTGATCGATCTTCGGACGAGATTATAAAGGGAGTATATCTTGAATTTAAATGCAGATTGATCCTAACCCTATCTCCTATTTATAATCATGATCTACAGGATTGTCACGTCTATGACGTAAGGGTTGCAACGGCTAGTCCGAGTATAAAGGCTAGTTATCCGAGTCGTTCGTTGCAGATAAGATCAAAGCAAAATATAACTCATTTATTTACAATATCACTCCTTATATTTTGGGGGCAATTGTTAGGGCTGGATTTTTATAATACATGATCCTTACATGTGATCCTAACCAGTGATCCTTGTTTCTTTGGCAGATAGTGATCCTCAGCAGAGTTCCAGGATCAGGATCACGGACCATTATAGGATCTTCATGCTAACAGTTGCTTTCATTGAACTTAATGTCATTTTGCAGGAATATCTAGTAGGATCCGCTCTTAGCATCACAATCAAGGGACGCGTCTTTACAACTTTGGCATATGCTTAATCAGAGATGAACGTTGTGAAGGATATGGAAACTTGGCATGATTTAAGGGCGATAATTTAGGCTAGATTTACTTTTATTTCTAAAGGGGTAATGAGCTGATTATTAGTCTTTTTACCTAAAATAGGCCACCTACACTTGTATATATAACACTCTTCCCCATCCGGAAGACACACAACACAATTCTCACACGCTTAGACACACATTACGATAGTGATCCTTGTACTCAGCTCATTATCATCCGAAGTTGTAACCATATTTTGATATATTGAAGTTGGTGATCGGTAGTTGCCATCACCCGAGGTTTTTTATGCCGGAGATCATACATTGATCAAGGGCTTTTTCCTCGTATAAATCATTGTGTCTTTGCATATTTCATACTGAAGTGATCCTTTACTTTTTCAATAAACCAAGCATCATTCCCCATTTACTTAGAGTTTGGTTGCATTATCCTTGTGTGATTTTTGACCAAAACACTTTCTATTTTCAAAGATATCATCGCCAAACAACTGGAAAGTTATTGGAAATCTGATGATAATGTTAAACTTTTAACAGAAAACTTGAGGTGTTCATATAAATGTGGATCAATGACCCTTAACCAAAAAGGATAAGAGACAACTTACAGCTTCGAAAAAGTTAGAATATATCATACCAGAGAATCCAAGTTAGGATTCTATATCCTTGTAAATTATTGCTGAATAAGCAAACTATGAAAAGTAAAGCTTCTAGGATCAAGGATCCTTATCGTCAGAACTTGTATAACTTTAGACAGTAGTTTCTAGGGTGAAGGATCATGGATCCTTGAACAATAGGCAGGATAATGGGTGGTGGATGGATCCTCTGTTTGGGGGATGAAGCCACTCGTTATCCTTCCGTCTTTTATTTTCTGCACTACAAAGACCCGTAAACAATGGACACCCTTTGCCAACCCATGTGGACGGGCCACGTTTTGCTGGTAGAAACGTGGGTTGGCAATTTTGACAACCTTAAAAGGTTTAATGTTTTGTGAATAAAATAACTTTAACTTTTTGGCTATCTCCCGTGTTGCTATCCTTATGTATCCTTTAGTTTTCAATTGTTGTGATATACATTTGTTTGAATAAGAAAAGTTAAACAAATTAAGTTTAAGAATTTTAGGATATGATCCAGGATTAAATATCCTACAGTCGAAAAGTTCCGAAAAGTATATATTTTAAGGATCATAAGTTCAGTTGTCAAAGTATAAGGGTTATTCTAATGAATAATGAATAAAATCAAAATAGTTAAGGATCATACCTGAGAATCCAAGTTAGGATCCTAACCTTTATCATTGTAAACAGGATAACCGTAAGACAAACCTTAATGGAAGGTAAGGATCAAGGATCCTTGGTCGTTTGTTTCCAAAAACCTGAAATAGGATACAACTTGGGACTAAGCCAATATAAGATAAGAGTTAGTAACTGGGGACAAGCCCAACAAACTGGGGACAAGCCCAAATAAACGGATATAAACTGGGGTCAAGCCCATATAAACGGGTGTAAACTGGGGTCAAGCCCATATAAACGGATGTAAACTGGGGTCAAGCCCATATAACTTGTGTAAACTAGAGTATGGCCCTCACTGGCGACTATCCAAACTTGAACGACATGAAAATGCCGAAACCTTAGCAAACGTGAAAACGTTAGAAACCTTAGGAACGAATGTATGGTACGTCTACCATTATACGTAGGATCCTGGGTACAGCCAGTACAATGGAATTGTCAGCCCCTAAAGCGAGTACTGGTCCCACTGCCATGAACTATACCAGGATCATCATGCGCTACAGGCGGAACTGGGGATAAGCCCAAAACTGGGGACAAGCCCATAAACTTTGGAGAGTTGGCCAACCACTTTGATCTTCTGTAAAATGATAACAACTCTGCAAAAGCTTAAACTTTGTGAAAATAGATGTTAACTGATTAACATCTTTAACTTATGATAAGTAATAAGTATAAAATGAATGAAAATGAAAATGAAAATGAAAGTAATGTGTTACCAAATGTAGAATCATATATCCTTTGAAGATCCTGGATCCTTAATCAGAATACCGGTATCGCTGAGGATCCCTGATCCTTCTTACTTAAAGTATTTTTTTAGATGAACAGCATTCCAAGCTCTTGGTAGGAGATCACCATCCATTGTTAACAAATGATATGCCCCCTTTCCTGATTCAGCTTCAATTAGATAGGGGTCTTCCCACTTTGGTGCTAGCTTGCTACCAGAAGGATTTGTAGTGTTCTGGAATGCTTTTCTTAGCACAAAATCACCAACTTGAAATCTTCTAATCCTGACATTCTTGTTGTATGCTCCAGCCATTCTTTGTTGATAACTGGCCATTTCCTTTTTTCTGACTTTGAGCAAAAGCTTCTTCTACAGACGTTATGTTGGTTGTGTAGAATATTACTGTGTCTTTGACAAGCATCACGTTTCTTTGTGTATTCCACAGCATACATCTTCATGGTAGGCCAATAGCGTCCTGTTCTAAGAATCTTGAGAATAGTGCTCTGCCCCCAGTGTGGTTTCCACAGTCTCCTTGACTTTGAAAGCTTTAGGATTTCTTGAATTTCTGGATCCTCAATGCACCGCAACTAGGGACCTTGACTTTGAAAGCTCTGGGGTTTTCTCCTGTAGGAATCTCTCCATGTTTTATATATCTTAGGATTGGAAGGATCCAGGATCCTGAATTCGACTGTGCAGGATCACCAGGTATGATTGTAGAATCCTCCACTATCTCCATGGCTATGTGATCCTCAATTGCAGGAGTTAAAACATGGGTGATGAGTATTTTTCACATCTTCTGGCATCTTTAGGAATGATCCAAGGTTAGTTAAAGCGTCAGCTTCTGCATTTTCTTCCTTGGGTACCTGTGGTAGACTGAAAAAAGCAAAAGAATCTGCCAGTTTCCTGTCTATTTCTAAGTACTTGATTAGCTTTTCACATTTGACAGTGTACGAACTGTTATAATGATTAGTAATTGATAGAGAATCTACATATACTTGAAGATACCTGATCCTCGTATTATTAGCTAATTGCAAACCTGCTATCAAGGCCTCATACTCTGCCTCATGATTAGTGGTTTGGAATTCACATGCAATGGATTGCGGTATAATGTCCCCCTGTGGCGATTTTAGTAGTGTGCTTTGTCTAGTTCCTTTAACATCTGAAGCTCCATCCGTGAGGAGTGTCTAAGGATCCTTGGTCTTCTTAAGTTGCTGAACTTCTAATTCAGCTTCCCTTTGTAGATCACTACTGAAATCAGCCACAAAGTCAGCTAAAGCTTGGGACTTGATGGCAGTTCTGGGTTCATACTTAATGTCATATGCAATAAGCTTGATTGCCCACTTTTCCATTCTACCTGACATTTGAAGTTTCCTGAGAACATTCTTGATAGAAAGTTTAGTTTTCACAATAATGGTGTGAGTTTCTAAATAATGTCTATGTTTAGCAGAAGCCATAATTAAATCAAGAATTAATTTCTCTAAATGAGAATACTTGGCCTCAGCATCAAGTAGAATTTTACTTACATAGTATACCGGATGTTGAGAGCCTTCATGATCCTTAACTAGGATCACACTTACTGCTTTAGCTGAAATAGCTAAGTATAAGGATAACGATTCTCCATTTTCTGGTTTCATCAGGGCTGGTGCTAAGGATAGATAATCCTTAAGAACCTTAAGTGCAGCTTCATGCTTATCAGTCCACTCAAACTTGCCTTGAGCAATTTGTCTACCTCTTCTTGGATAATGGCATTCCTTTCAAGTGCAAACTTTCTCCTGTCATATCTTCATGTTTCCAAGTGAAGGTAGATTTTCTTCTTTCCAAGAAGGATACTAAATCCTGCTCAATACTGTCTAGGATCCTGGATCCTATAAAAATTTTGGATTCAGGATCCTCTGGGTTCAACATAATATCCTTGACGTCTTGCTCTCTTGCCTCCATGATGTCTTGCTCCTTGGAGGCTGGCTTCGTTGAAGAAGTGTAACAGTTCTTTGCCTCCTGCTGATCACTTTCTATCTTCACCATATCTCATAGAGTTTGGACCTTGACACATTGATGATATGTTGAGGGGGACTGCCTTCATATCGTGTATCCATGGCCTGCCAAAGATAACATTACAGCAAGATAAGCAATCAATAACATAGAATTTTTTTTAACATAATTCACTCCCTCTATGTAGATAGGAAGTTTGGTGTCCCCCAATGTAATCTTTGTCTCTCCACTGAATCCCACAAGGACAGATGATCTTTGGACAATACCGGATTCAAGGATGTCCATTCTATTGAGGACATCCAACTGGATTATGTTCACCGAGCTTTTCCCATCAATGAGAATCCTGCGAACAAAATGGTTAGATATAAATAATGTAATAACTACACCGTCATGACGAGGATCCTGTATGTCCACATGGTCATCCCCATCAAAGGATATGACTTTTTCCTGGGTAAGAATGGAAGTTCGAACAGGTCTGCCCCCATTCTCCATCTTTGTTTCCTTTGCACGTCTCTTAGCTGCTGAGAACCGCCAGAGATGAAATGGATGATTTGAGCATCGGATGGTGGAGGAGGAGCTTTTTCAGGAACTTTCTCAGGATCCTTGATCCTTGACTTATTCCTTCCAAGCAATTCCTTCAAGTATCCTTTACTCAAAAGATAACCTATCTCCTTCCTTAATGCTATGCACTCATCTGTGAGATGACCAGAATCCCCATGGTAAGCACACCATTTCGATTCGTCTTTGGTGGTAGGCGGTTTGTCATTCTTCCTTGGCCACCTAACCTTGTCACCTAAACTCTGCATAGAAAGGATTAGTTCATTATTATCAGTAGAAAAACAATATTCAGAAATAGGAGGATAATCCTCATCATCTTCCTCTTGTTCCACAACATGCTCATTCCGGTTGTCATGCTTGGAGTATTGCTTGGATCAGTTATCCTTGAGATAGGATCCTTATTTGTCTGGCTTTGAGGATCCTGACAATCTCTCGTGGATCCTTTTGTTATCCTCTAGACGGATGAACCTAAGGGCCCTGTTCCTTACCTCATCTAAGTTCCTGCAAGGTGTAATAACAAGATCATCATAGAATTGTGAATCCTTAAGTAAACCCATTTTAAAGGCTTCTATAGCCGTAGCAATATCTAAGTTAAGGATTTCTAAGGATTCTCTACTGAATTTAATTATGTAATCTCTAAGTGATTCATTATGACCTTGAGTTACCCTATATAAATCACTAGTTAATCGTTCAAATCTCCTACTGCATGAGAATTGGCTATCAAACAAATTAACTAGATTAGCAAATGAAGTAATAGAGTAAGGAGGAAGACTTAGCAGCCATTTTAATGCTGATCCGGTAAGTGTGGATCCAAAGCCCTTACACAAGCAACCAGATTTGGTGTCTGAAACCTCTTTGGTATCTCTACTTCACAAATAGGTGGTGCAAAACGAGATATCTTGTGGCTTTCATCAGGAATTTCAGGAATGGGCTTAACCACTCCTTGAACGTTGGATATTATATCCTTAAGTTTCTGCAATTCCTTAGCCATAGCTTGGTTGATACCTGTATCCTTCACAAAGCCATGGTTAGCATTGCAAAAGTTATTCAAAGTGTTACCTCCTGAATGATTCAAGTTTGGAGTTCCAGATGTGAATCCATGTTGGCGGGATTCTGGCATAACCGAGGGACCAGAGGAAGCAATGGTCTGCATTGGTATGAAGTCTCCTAGATAAACATCTGAACTTCCGGGTTGCACACTGTTTTGGTCAAAAATCACACAAGGATAATGCAACCAAACTCTATGTAAACGGGGAATGATGCTTGGTTTGATGAATGAAGTAAAGGATCACTTTAATGTAAAATATGCAAGTGACACAAGGATTTATACGAGGAAAAAGCCCTTGATCAATGAATGATCTCCGGCATAAAAAACCTCGGGTGATGGCAACTACCGATCACCAAGCTTCAATATAACAAACAATATTTTTACAACTTCGGATGGTAACGAGCTAAGTACAAGGATCACTATAGTATCGTGTGTCAAAGCGTGTGAGAAATGTGTCGTGTCTTCTGAATGTGGAAGAGTGCTACTTATACAAGTGTGTGTGGTCGTATTTTAGGTAAATAACCTAACTATTAGCTCGTTACCCCTTCAAGAATAGAAGTAAATTTAGCCTAAATTATCGCCCTTAAATTGTGCTGAGTTTCCATATTGTCCATAACGTCCATCTTTGATTATGCATATGCCAAAGTAGCGTGATAGGTTCCTTGTTTACGTTGCTAAGAGCGGATCCTACTCGAAATTCCTGCAAGATAACATTAAACCCAAAGAGAACAATCGTTAGTATGAGGATCCTTAGGATGGTCCGTGATCCTGTCCCTGGAACTCTTCTGAGGATCACTATCTGTCAAAGAAACAAGGATCACTGATTAGGATCACATGTAAGGATCACAAGTCATAAAAATCCAGCCCTAACAATTGCCCCCAAAATATAAGGAGTATTTATCTAATATAAACGAGTTATATTTTGCCGGTCTTATCTCTAACTGACTTAACGGATATATAGCCGTTACAATGGAACTATCCGTTGCGATCTGACGTCACGGAAGTGACAACCCTGCACGAATCATCATTATAAATAGAAATAGGGATAGGATCGAATGCATTTAAATTCAAAGCGACTCCCTTTATAACCGTATCCGGAAGATCAACCAGGTATTCTCCTTCTCATCTTCTTCTCTTTTGCTCTGTTTTTCTTCTTCTTTCCATTCTTCTATAAAGATGTTGCTCCGGAACTCCCCGCATAAGAATCCTAAGAAGAACAACCCCTTGAAGGGTCAAGGGATCATCAAAGATTCTCCCACCGAGAGGTGCTGTTTTACCGATCCTCAGATCGACAGAATCCGTCAATGCTTTCCGGCAAACACTCTCTTCAAGTCTTTTACCCCCACTGCTTTGAGTGATATTATTTCTGATACTTGGGTAGCTTTCCCGGTTACTCCGTTCTTGATAGGATATTCGTATCCTTTCCCACAGTTCACTCAATCCTTTTTCTCTCTTACCGGCATCTGCTATATCCAGGCTATGCCCATGATCTGGAGGGTGTTATACACCCTTGAGAGGATCATTGAACAAGAGGGGATAGACCTTGGTATGGCGGAGCTGGCTGAGATGGATGATCTTACCACTTTCGGATCTCATCGCTATTTGTTTAAGCGAAAAGCTGGGGAGGATCACCCTGTCTTCAAAGTTACCAAGAACGACACGAACTGGAAGCGACGGTTCTTTTTTGTTAGGAGAGATACCATCCCTGATGGGAAGGATCTGCCCAAAGAGTGGGCTACTCATGGTAGGATAGAGGATCCTGGAAGGATCATCATAAGACCTGTTCCTTAGGATGAGGATCACTGATATTTTCTTGTTTATTGTGCAGCTATCTCTATCTCTCGTCTGAAGTTGACACCCGCTGCAAAAGAGAGACTTTTGGCCTTCAAGAAGCTTGATCCGGAGACAAGAACTTTCCAGGTTGCTACCCAGGATTCCCAAGAAGTATCCTCTGCCTCTGTCACAATGTTAAGTAAGTATCCTCATTTAGAAAGTAATTCTATGTAGGATTTTCAAGTTTAATTAGAATACTTATCTTATTTTGGTTGTGTAGGTGCTGGAAAATCCTCAAAGTCTGCTTCCAAGTTCGGTATTGCTGATCTTACTAATGTCAAATCCTCAAGGAAGAAGACTCCTGCTAGCCCAAGTGCGTCGGCCCCTAAAGCACCTATTAGGGGAAAAGGAAAGAAGAGAAAGGCCTCTGAAGCCGAGGATCTCCAAGGTCTGCCCCTGCTCCGCCAACAGTTTCTGGATTACTTCAACGAGGTAAGGATCACCGCCCCTGTTTGTGTATCCTGACAGTTTTGAGGATCACTTGTTTCTGATGTTATGCCTCGTCTTCCTTGCAGAAATTTGCTGAAATAGAGACTTATGTTGGCCACGTTGAGGATCAAGACCGCCAAATCGCTGACCTCCAACAAATGGGTGTGCTGAAGGATCTCAAGATTGCTGATCTTGAGAAGGAGCTCCGGGCTACCAAGGATGATGCTGCCAAAATGCTGACCAACTTTGATTATGAGAAGCATGATATCACCCAGGAAGCCAAGGTCTCTGCTGCAATAACCATGTATAAGATCCAGTTGCAGATGGCTGCGGAAGCTCAGGATCCTGCCTTCGACAAAAGCACATGGGACGTGGAGGGCTGGAAGGCGAGGCTGGCAGAGTTGGAGGACGATGAGGAGGCTGAGGAGATACCGATGCTTGAAGGTGCTGGCAAGGATCGGGGTGGAGAGGCAAGTGGAGCTGGTGGTGATGATGCAGCGAAGGCTTGAGCTGCAGGATTGGGCGATGAGGGAAACTTCTAGACATAGCCGGAGCCCATATTTTTTTGTGTTTGTTGATGTTTTTAAACAATTATGGTCTATAACTTCGAACAATAGGTTTAGGGTTGAGGATCCAGGATCCTTCAGACAATAGGTAGGATTACACATGGTGGAGGGATCCTCTGTTTGGGGGATGAAGCCATTGTGATCCTGCCGCCTTTTAATTTCCTGCATGCTATGACCGCACAAACAATGGACACCCTTTGCCAACCCATGTGGACGGGCCACGTTTTGCTGGTAGAAACGTGGGTTGGCAATTTTGACAACTTTGAAGGGTTTCAAACCTTTGTTAATAAAATAACTCTAATCTTTTTGGCTTATCTCGTGTTGTTATCCTTTTAATTTCCGGTTGTTTTAGTACATATTTGTTTGAGTAAGAAAAGTTAGGCAAATTATGTTTAAGAAATGTAGGATATGATCCTGGATCAAATATCCTATAATCGAAGATTTTCAAAGTAGTTTATTTTAAGGATCATAGGTTCAGTTGTCAAAGTCTAAGGGTTATTCAAACAATTAATGAATGAAATTGAAAATAGTTGAGGATCATACCTGAGGATCCAAGTTAGTATCCTAACCTTTAGTCAGGATAACCATAAGTGAAACTTTAATGGATAATAAGGACTAAGGATCCTTAATTGTTTAACTTTGAAAACCTGAAAAGTAGAACATAACTTGGGACTAAGCCAATATAAAAGATAAGTTAGTAACTGGGGACAAGCCCAAAGGATAACTGGGGACAAGCCCAAAGGATAACTGGGGACAAGCCCAAAGATCGTATGTAAACTGGAGTATGGCCCTCACTGGCGACTATCCAAACTTAGTGACATGAAAATGCCAAAACCTTAGCTAACGTGAAAACGTTAGAAACCTTAGGAACGGATGTATGGTACGTCTACCATTATACGTAGGATCCTAGGTATAGCCAGTACGATGAGGTTATCAGCCCCTAAAGCGAGTACTGGTCCCAAAGACGTGAACTATACCAGGATCATCGTGCGCTACAGGCGAAAACTGGGGACAAGCCCAAGGATCTGAGTTGCTTCTGAAGATTGTTGACATTATGCTAAGGATACCTGGACTTATCAGAACTCAAAATCTCGTGAGAGAAGGATGAAGGATACATGATCCTTATCCTTAAATAAGAAGATATGTAAATAAGAGTTCGAGCTTAGGACATTACCAGAGTAAGGATCATTGATGCTTCAGGGATCCTTGAAGGATACTTCCAATGTAAGGATCACTCATGCCAGAAGGATCCTGCTTCACATGAAATATTTCTTTAAGTTAACAGCATTCCAGGCTCTTGGTAACAAATTTCCTTCCATGGTTAGCAATCTATATGCCCCCTTTCCTGCTTCGGCTTCAATCAAGTAAGAGCCTTCCCACTTTGGTGCCAATTTCCCATCAGTAGGATTGATGGTATTTTGGAATGCTTTTCTCAATACCATATCCCCAACTTGGAATTTCCTTATCCTGACTTTTTTGTTGTAAGCACCAGCCATTCTTTGTTGGTAGCTAGCCATCCTTACCCTAGCCAGATCCCTGATTTCTTCAATAGTATCCAAGTCTTGAGCCAGGTTTGCATCATTCTCCTCAGGATCACGGGTACTTGTTCTAGCAGTTGGAACCACCATTTCTGTTGGGATCACTGCTTCTGCCCCAAACACCAAAGAGAAGGGTGTTTGACCAGTAGCATTCTTGGGGGTTGTCCTATCAGCCCAGAGCACATAAGGCAATTCCTCTGCCCATTTCCCTTTCTTGGATCCAAGTTTCTTCTTCAGGTTGTTGATGATGATCTTGTTGGATGATTCTGCTTGGCCATTGGCTTGTGGGTGGACTGGTGTTGATGTTATCATCTTAATCCCCCAACTGTCACAAAAGTTAGTAGTCCTGCTCCCAATAAATTGGGAACCATTATCACATACAATTTCTGAAGGAATGCCAAATCTAGTTATAATGTTTCTTTTAATAAAGGATATAACTTCCTTTTCTCTGAGTTGGGCAAAAGCTTCAGCCTCTATCCACTTGGAGAAGTAGTCAGTCATGGCAAGCATGAATACTTTTCCACCAGGTGCCTTAGGGAGCTTGCCAACTATATCCATTCCCCATCTCATAAATGGCCAAGAGGATGGAATAGGATGTAGAAATTCAGCCGGCTGATGAAGGATATTGCTGTGTCTTTGACAAGGATCACACTTCTTAGCATACTCCACAGCATCCCTTTTCATAGTTGGCCAGTAGTATCCTGTCCTTAAGATCCTTGAGAACAATGCCCTGCCCCCAGTGTGGTTTCCGCAATCTCCTTCATGGAAGTCTTTTAACACTTCTTGAACTTCAGGATCCTCGATACATCTTAAATATGGTCCTGCAAGAGATCGCTTGTATAGCACATTATTCAAGATTGTGAATTGAGATACCTTAATCCTGAAAGCCCTAGGATTTTCTCCCATAGGAATCTCCCCGTGTTGTAAGTATCTCATGATTGGTGAGATCCATGATCCTGAATAAGATTGAGTATCCCCACTAGGGATCATTGCAGTATCCTCTTCTATTTCCATGGCCACCTGTTTTTCAATAGCAGGAGCCAGGATATGGATGATGGGGATACTTATATCCTCTGGGATCTTCAAAGATGATCCTAGATTGGCCAATGCATCAGCTTCTGTATTTTCCTCTCTTGGTACCTGTGTCAAACTGAAAGAAACAAAGGAGAGTGCCAATTCTTTGACTATCTCTAAATATTTGGTTAGTTTTTCACCTTTAACAGCATAGGATCCATTGAAGTGATTGGTGATTAACAATGAATCCACGTACACCTCAAGATACCTGATCCTCATTGTTAGGGCTGGATTTTTATTATAGGTGATCCTTATACGTGATCCTAACCAGTGATCCTTGTTTCTTTGGCAGACAGTGATCCTCAGCAGGACTTCAGGATCAGGATCATGGGACATTATAGTGATCCTCATACTAACGGCCACTTCCGCTTAATACAATATTGTTTTGCAGGAACATCTAGCAGGATACGCTCTAGGCATCATGATCAAGGGACGCGTCTTCACAATTATGGCAAGAGCTTAATTGAAGATAGACGTTGCACAGGATATGGAAACTTGGCTTGATTTATGGGCGGCTATTTAGGCTAGATTGTATCTCATTTCTAAAGGGGTAATGAGCTGAATATTAGTTTAGCTACCTAAAATAGGTCACCTACACACGTATAAATACCACTCTTCCTCATTCGGAAGAACACACACGACATACAACGCAACTCTCACACACTTAGACACCAAAAGCAATAGTGATCCTTGTACTCAGCTCATTATCATCCAAAGTTGTAACCATTTTGTTCTTATATTGAAGTTTGGTGATCGGTAGTTGCCATCACCCGAGGTTTTTTGTGCCAGAGATCATATATTGATCAAGGGCTTTTTCCTCGTACAAATCATTGTGTCTTTGCATCTTTATCACAGAAGTGATCCTTTACTTTCATAATTAACCAAGCATCATACCCCGTTTACATAAAGTTTGGTTACATTATCCTTGTGTGATTTTTGACCAAAACAGTTTGGCGCCCACCGTGGGGCAATTGGTGCTTCATTCATAAGAAAATCTTTTGTTCGAAATCATTTCAAAGAGTTACATGGCTTCATCATTGAAGAACACGTCCACGGCGATGTCTGCAGTCACCTCATCACAGACCACTTTGCCTCCTCCACCGGCAGGATCTCAGAAAAATACTGAGAAGAGACCAACTCCCACTTTCTCTAAACCTCCATCTTCTTCTGCTATGAATTCTTCTATTCCCAGTACTAGTGATGTATTTGCTTTAATTTTGCAGATGAAGGATCGTATGCAGCGGCAGGATGAGACTAATGACAGGATCCTCAGGGAAATTGGAGACCTCAAAAGACAAAAGAAAGCGGCAGAGGATCATTCCCCACTGATGCCCAAATCCTTGAGCTTCGATACTCCAATGATCACTTTCCAGCCATCAGGGATCCCGGACGTGCAAATCATAGGGGAGTCAAGAGGATTACATCTCAAGTCGGCAGCAATGACTCAGACATCAGGCTCACATTTTCAGCCAGTAGGATCCTATCCTCAGTACATGGGATCCTTCATGAATTCAGGAGCCTATCCGGGGGCACAACAGTTTCAAGGATCCTACTTTGTTCCAGGATCATTCCAGGGCCAAGGATCCTCCTTTGTTCCAGGATCATCCCAGGTTCAAGGATCCTCCTTCGTTCCAGGATCATCCCAGACACCAGGATCCTTCCAGATACCAGGATCCCTAAAAAGTTTGCAAACAGGGAGTCTAGATGTCCATCAAGGGGACTTCATTCCAATGCAGACCATTGCTTCCACCGGTCCCTCTGTTGTTCCAGAATCCCAGCAATATGGGTTCCCTAACTTGAACCCAATGGGAGGTAACACTTTAAATAATTATCCTACCACTAACCATGGATTCATGCAGGATACAGGTACCAATCATGCTATGGCCAGGGAGTTGCAGAAGCTAAAAGATATGATCTCAAGTGTTCCAGGGGTAGTCAAGCCTATCCCAGAGATTGCAGATGGAAGCCACAAGGTATCTCGCTTTGCACCACCAATTTGTGATGCAGAGGTACCCAAAAGGTTCCATATCCCTACCATGAAGTTGTATGATGGCACAACGGATCCAGAGGAGCATATAGCACAATACAGGGAGAGGATGGAGATCAATCCTATCCCAGAAAAGTTGAAGGAAGCATGCCTATGTAAAGGATTTGGATCCACTCTTACGGGATCAGCTCTTAAGTGGCTGCTAAGTCTTCCCCCCTACTCTATTACTTCATTTGCTAATTTAGTTAATTTATTCAATAACCAATTCTCTTGTAGCAGAAAATTTGAAAAATTAACTAGTGATTTGTATAGGATAACTTAAAATCATAATGAATCATTAAGGGATTATATAACTAAATTTAGTAAAGAATCCTTGGACATTCCCAACTTGGATATGGCTACGGCTGTTGAAGCCTTCAAAATGGGACTGCTTAAGGATTCATTATTCTATGATGATCTTGTTATGACACCATGCAGGAATCTAGATGAAGTAAGAACTCGAGCACTCAGGTTCATCCGGCTAGAGGATGACAAGAGGATCCAGGAGAGACAAGTAGGATCCTCAAAACAGGAGAAGCAAGGATCCTCCTTCAAGAACAACAAATTCAAATCCTACCATAGAAATGAGAACAAGAATGTGCATGCTGTTGACCAAGAAGAGGATGATGAAGAATATCCTCCAATCTCAGAATATTGTTTTTCCGTTGATAATCATGAACTAATCCTTGCAATGCAGAATCTAGGTGAAAAAGCTAGGTGGCCCAGGAAGAATGATAAACCATCCGGACTAAAGACAAGTCAAAATGGTGTGCATACCATGAGGATTTCGGGCATCTAACTGAAGAATGCATAGCTTTAAGGAAAGAGATTGGATATCTGTTAAGCAAGGGGCACCTAAAAGAATTATTGGGAAGAAAAAAGCAAAGGACTCAGGATCCTGAAAGGATCCCCGAAAAAGCTCCAGCACCTCCGGCAAATGCACAAGTGATCAACTTTATATCCGGAGGATCAGACATCTGTGGTACATCCTTCTCGGCGGCCAAAAGACATGCAAAAGAATCAAAAATGGATAATGGTGAAAGGCCTATTAGAACATCAAGTGTCTCAGAAGGGAAGATGATAACATTTGATGAGGATGATCGCATTAACATTCAGGATCCTCACCATGATAGTTTAGTTATCACTCTCTTTATCTCTAACCATTTTGTCCGCAGGATCCTTATTGATGGAGGGAGCTCAGTGAACATTATCCAGCTTGATGTCCTGAAGAAGATGGGAATCCCAGAATCAGACATCACACCAAGATCCTCCGTGCTTGTAGGATTCAGTGGGGAAACGAAGAAAACTCTGGGGGACATCAAACTCCCAATCTACGTGGAAGGATTACATAATTACCAAAAATTTTGTGTTATTGACTGTTTATCTTGTTGCAACGTTATCCTTGGCAGGCCTTGGATACATGATATGAAAGCAGTCCCATCTACCTACCATCAATGTGTGAAGCTCCCTAGCCCATGGGGAATAATCAAGATCGACAGTGATCAGCAGGAGGCTAAGGATTGTTATACCTCATCCATGAAGCCAACCTCGAAGCCATGGGAGCAATAGCAATTACAGTATCCTCCGAGGGATGTCTTGGAGGCAAGGGATCAAGATGTGGACGAAATCCTTTTGGATCCTAATGATCCTGAATCAAAAATCTATATCGGATCAGGGATCCTTGGCAAGATGAAAGAAGACTTAATATCCTTCCTCAAAAGAAGAAAACCTACCTTTGCTTGGAAACATGAAGATATGACAGGTATATCTAAGGATATTATTACTCACAAACTTGGCATTGACAGGTCTATCAAACCAATCCATCAAAAAATGAGGAAGTTTGCACCAGAAAGGAATGCCATTATTCAAGAAGAAGTAGAGAGACTACTTCGAGCAGGTATGATCAGAGAGGTAAAATATCCAAAATGGTTAGCCAATGTGGTCGTTGTCCAAAAGAAAAAATGGAAAGTGGAGGGTATGTGTCGATTTCACTGATTTGAATAAGGCATGTCCCAAGGATCCTTTCCCATTACCCCACATTGACTCCATGGTGGATGCAACAACGGGACATGAACTGTTGACCTTTATGGATGCGTCATCTGGATTCCAACAAATTCAGATGGAACCATCTGACCAAGAGGATACAGCCTTTATGACCCCAACCGGTTTATATTGTTATATTGCCATGCCTTTTGGACTAAGAAATGCAGGTGCAACATATCAAAGGCTGGTAAATATGATGTTCAAAGATCAAATTGGAAAAACTATGGAGGTGTACATAGATGATATGGTGGTCAAGTCAAAGAAAGCTGAGGATCACCTAAGGGACTTGGAAGAAGCATTCGATATCCTTGATAATTACAACATGAAACTTAATCCTTCAAAATGCCATTTTGGTGTTAAGGCAGGAAAGTTCCTAGGATACATGGTAACTCAGAGGGGCATTGAAGCAAGCCCGGAACAAATCAAAGCATTAGTAAATATCAAATCTTGTGCCAATGCCAAGGATGTTCAAAGACTGACAGGCAGGATAGCAGCTTTGAACAGGTTCATATCGAAATCCTCAGAAAAATGCAAAGAATTCTACGATATCCTAAGGAAGAATATGAAGTTTGAATGGACTGAGAAGCATGAGAACGCTTTACAAGCCCTTAAAGAATATATGTCCTCAGCACCAGCATTAGCAAAACCGGAAAAAGGAGATGTGTTATCCTTATACCTGGCGGTATCCTCAACCGCTGTAAGTGCTGTCCTTGTCAAGGATCACGAAGGTACACAATATCCTATCTACTATGTAAGTAAAAGTTTACTTGATGCCGAATCCAGGTACTCACACCTCGAAAAACTTATTCTTGCATTAATCATGGCATCTACTAAGTTAAGGCATTATTTTGAAACCCATACTATTGTTGTCAAAACTAATTTTCCAATTAAGAATGTCCTCAGGAAACCAGAGATGTCAGGAAGGATGGCTAAGTGGGCAGTGAAGCTTAGCGCCCATGATATAAGATATGAACCAAGAACAACCATTAAATCCCAAGCACTAGCTGACTTTGTGGCTGATTTCAGTAGTGATCTACAAAAAGAAGCAGAATTGGAGGTCCAGCAGCTGGATGAAACCAAGGATCCTTGGATATTACACACTGACGGATCCTCAAATGTCAAGGGCACAGGACTCGGGATACTACTAAAATCGCCACAGGGGGACATAATACCCCACTCCATAGCCTGTGAGTTCCAAGCAACTAACAATGAGGCTGAATATGAAGCCTTAATTGCTGGCTTACAAATTGCTAAGGATATGGGGGTAAAGTATCTTAAAGTATATGTAGATTCATTATTGATCACTAATCACTTTAATGGATCCTATGCTGTTAAAGGCGAAAAACTAACCAAGTATTTAGAGATAGTCAAAGAATTGGCACTCTCTTTTGTCTCTTTCAGCTTGCCACAGGTACCAAGGGAGGAGAACACAGAGGCTGATGCATTGGCCAACCTAGGATCGTCCTTGAAGATTCCAGAAGATATAAGTATCCCTATAATCCATATCCTGGCTCCTGCTATTGAAAATCAAATGGCCATGGAAATAGAAGAGGATACTGCAGTGATCCCCAGTGGAGAAGCTCAATCTTGTTCAGGATCATGGATCTCACCAATCATGAGATACTTGCAACACGGGGAGATCCCAATGGAAGAAAATCCTAGAGCTTTCAGGATTAAGGTATCTCAATTCACAATTTTGAATAACGTATTATATAAGCGATCTCTTGCAGGACCATATTTGAGATGTATTGAGGATCCTGAAATTGAAGAAGTATTGAAAGATTTCCACGAAGGAGATTGTGGAAACCACACTGGGGGCAGAGCATTGTTCTCAAGGATCCTTAGAACAGGATACTACTGGCCAGCCATGAAAAGGGATGCTGTAGAGTATGCTAAGAAGTGTGATCCTTGCCGAAGACATAACAATATCCTCCATCAGCCAGCTGAATTTTTACACCCAATACCATCCTCTTGGCCATTCATGTGATGGGGAATGGATATAGTTGGCAAGCTTCCTAAAGCACCTGGTGGAAAAGTATTTATGCTTGCCATGACTGACTATTTTTCCAAATGGATAGAAGCTGAAGCCTTCGCTCAAGTCAGGGAAAAGGAAGTCATATCCTTCAATAAGAGAAACATTATAACTAGATTTGGCATTCCCTCCGAAATTGTATGTGATAATGGTTCCCAATTCATTGGAAGCAGAACCACTAACTTTTGTGACAGTTGGGGAATCAAGATGATCACATCAACACCAGTTCACCCACAAGCCAATGGTCAAGCAGAATCATCCAACAAGATCATCATCAACAATCTGAAGAAGAAGCTAGGATCCAAGAAGGGGAAATGGGCAGAGGAGTTACCTTATGTGCTATGGGCTGATAGGACAACTCCCAAGAATGCCACTGGTCAAACACCTTTCTCTTTAGTATTTGGGGCAGAAGCAGTGATCCCAACAGAAATGGTGATCCCAACTGCTAGAACAAGTGCTCGTGATCCTGAAGAAAATGCTACAATCCTAGCACAGGATTTGGATACTCTTGAGGAAATCAGGGATCTAGCTAGGATAAGGATGGCAAGCTACCAACAAAAAATGGCTGGTGCCTACAACAAAAATGTCAGAATAAGGAAGTTCCAAGTCGGAGATATGGTGTTAAGAAAAGCATTTCAAAATACTATCAATCCTGCCGACGGGAAGTTAGCACCAAAATGGGAAGGTCCCTACTTGATTGAAGCTGAAGCAGGAAAGGGGGCATACAGGTTGCTAACCATGGAAGGAAACTTGTTACCAAGAGCCTGGAATGCTGTTCACTTAAAGAAATATTTCATGTGAACATGATCCTTCATGCATGTGATCCTTACATTAAAGTATCCTTGAAGGATCCCGGTGATATCAGTGATCCTTACTCTGGTAATATGCTTATCCTAGAAACTATTGCATTTTCTTACTTTTTACCTAAGGATAAGGATCATGTATCCTTCATCCTCTACTCACGAAACATTTGAGTTATGATAAGTTCAGGTATCTTCAGCATATCGTCAAAGATCTTCAAAAGCACCGCAGATCCTTGGGTCCAACCCCAGTTATCCTTGGGATTATCCCCAGTTTCCGCCAGCAGCGCACGACGATCCTGATATAGTTCACGTCTTTGGGACCAGTACCCACTTCCGGGGCTGACAACCTCATCGTACTGGCTATACTTAGGATCCTACGTATAATGGTAGACGTACCATACATCCGTTCCTAAGGTTTCTAACGTTTTCACGTTAGCTAAGGTTTTGACATTTTCATGTCACTAAGTTTGGATAGTCGCCAGTAAGGGCCATACTCCAGTTTACATACGATCCTTTGGGCTTGTCCCCAGTTATCCTTTGGGCTTGTCCCCAGTGATCCTCCGGGATCATTCTCAGTTATCCTTTGGGCATGTCCCCAGTTACTAATTTATTTCTTACATTGGCTTAGTCCCAAATTGTGCTTCGTTTTTCAGGATTGTCAAAGTTAAAACACATAAGGATCCTTAATCCTTATTATCTAGTAAAATCTTATCTACGACTGTCTCGGTTGAAGGTTAGGATCCTAACTTGGATCCTCAGGTATGATCCTTGACTATTTTGATTATACTCATTATCCTAACCAACCCTTATACTTTGACAACCAAACCTATGGTCCTTGAACTAAAATACTTTGAATATTTTCAATATCAGGATATTTGATCTAGGATCATATCCTAACTCTATTAAATATATTTTCAACTCTTGCCACTTTAACAAATATACTACAAAAACAACTAAGAAACAAGAAGATAAGGATAACAACACGAGATAAGCCAGAAAAGTTAAAGTTATATTATTAAACAAAAGGATCATTAACCCCTTCAAGAAAGTTGTCAAAATTGCCAACCCACATTTCTACCAGCAAAACGTGGCCCGTCCACATGGGTTGGCAAAGGGTGTCCATTGTCTATGCGGTCTTAGCATTGTGCAGGAAATTAAAAGCGGCAGGATCACAAAGGTTTCATCCCCCAAACAGAGGATCCCTCCACCTTTTGTAATCCTACCTATTGTTCAAAGGATTCAGGATCCTTAACCCTAAGAAACTATTGTTCAGAGATTACAGACCATAATTGTTTCACAAACACCACTACCACAAAAAACTATTACCAAACCTAAAAAAATTGGGCTCCGGCCTAGTCAACAATATCCATCATCGCCCAATCATGCAGCTTACTCCTTCGCTGCTCCATCACCACCAGCATCTCCACCTTGATCCTTGTCAGCATCACCTCCCTCCAGCATTGGGATATCCTCAGCATCATCGTCATCTTCCAACTCTGCTAGCCTTGCCTTCCAGCCTTCAACATCCCATGTGCTCTTCTCAAAGGAAGGATCCTGAGCCTCCTCAGCCATCTGAAGTTGTATCTTGTACATAGCAATTGCCGCGGAGACCTTGGCATCTTGGGTGATCTCCTGCTTCTCGTTATCCATATCGATCAACCTCTGAGCAGCCTCATCCTTCGTGGCCCGGAGTTCCTTCTCAAGATCTGCTATCTTGAGATCCTTAAGCACGCCCATTTGTTGAAGGTCGGCAATCTGGCTCTCTTGATCCTCAACATGGCCGAGATAGGTCTCGATCTCGGCAAGTTTCTGCAAAGAGGGAAATGAGGTAAGTTCAGAACCGGATGATCCTCAAAGAAACAGGATACACAAACAGGATATTCGAAACGGATAACCAACAGGGGCAGTGATCCTTACCTCATTCACGTAGTCAAGGAATTGCTGACGGAGGAGGGGAAATCCTTGGAGATCTTCAGAGGTTTTCCTCTTTTTTCCCTTGCCCCGGATAGGTGCCTTGGGGGCTGAAACTGAAGGACTGGCAGCAGGAGCCTTCTTCCTCGAAGACTTGACGTTGGTGAGATCATCTATCCCAAATTTAGAAGCAGATTTGACAGACCTGGCAGACTTTCCAGCACCTACACAATCAAAAAACAAGATAAGTTGCTTTATTAATCAAACAATCCTACATATAATTTATTTTCTATAAGGATACTTACTTGACATAGTGGCAGATGCAGAGGATACTTCTTGAGAATCTTGGACGGTGACTTGGAAACTTCTGACTTCAGGATTAAGCTTTTTAAAAGCTAGGACTCTCTCTTTTGTAGCAGGGCTTAATTTCAGATGAGCAATGGATATAGCTGCACAAGAGATAAAAAGAGATGTTAGTGATCCTCATTATATGAGACAGGGTTGATAGTGATCCTTCGAGGATCCTCTATCCTACCATGAGTGGCCCATTCCTTGGGCAGATCCTTCCCATCTGGGATGGAATCCCTCCTAACAAAGAAAAAGCAACGCTTCCAGTTTGTATCGTTCTTAGTGACCTTGAAGACAGGATGATCCTCCCCGGCTTTCCGTTTCAACAAATACCGGTGAGAACCAAAGGTGGTGAGATCGTAAAACTCAGCTAACTCCGCCATCCCCAGATCAATCCCTTCCTGCTCGATGATCCTCTCAAAGGTATACAGAACCCTCCAGATCATCGGCATAGCTTGGATATATGAGATGCCGGTTAAGGAAAAGAAAGATTGGGCGAACGATGGAAAAGGATATGAATACCCTATGGTGAATGGAGTAGCAGGAAAAGCCACCCAGGTATTCGAAACAGAGTCACTCAGAGCGGTAGGTGTGAAGGACTTGAAAACAGCATTCGCCGGAAAGCAATGACGAATTTTGTCTATGTGAACATCAGTAAAGCAGCACCTCTCCGTAGGAGAATCCTTGATAATCCCCTGGCTTTTTAAGGGACTATCCTTCTTGGAATCCTTGTGTGGAGAATTCCGGAGCAACATATTTGTGACGGGACGGAAACAGAGTAGGAGCAGAAAACAGAGCAAAGAGAAAAAAGAGAGAAAGAGAAGAATACCTGATCAATCTTCGGTGCAGAATATAAAGGGAGTGTATCTTGAATTTAAATACAAACTGATCCTCACCCTATCTCCTATTTATAATCATGATCTGCAGGGATTGTCACATCTATGACGTGATGATCGCAACGGCTAGTCCGGGTGTAACGGCTAGTTTCTTGGAGTCGCCCGTTAGAGATAAGATCGAAACAAAATATAACTCGTCTATTTACAATTAACTCCTTATATTTTGGGGGCAATTGTTAGGGCTGGATTTTTATTATAGGTGATCCTTATACGTGATCCTAACCAGTGATCCTTGTTTCTTTGGCAGACAGTGATCCTCAGCAGGACTTCAGGATCAGGATCATGGGACATTATAGTGATCCTCATACTAACGGCCACTTCCGCTTAATACAATATTGTTTTGCAGGAACATCTAGCAGGATACGCTCTAGGCATCATGATCAAGGGACGCGTCTTCACAATTATGGCAAGAGCTTAATTGAAGATAGACGTTGCACAGGATATGGAAACTTGGCTTGATTTATGGGCGGCTATTTAGGCTAGATTGTATCTCATTTCTAAAGGGGTAATGAGCTGAATATTAGTTTAGCTACCTAAAATAGGTCACCTACACACGTATAAATACCACTCTTCCTCATTCGGAAGAACACACACGACATACAACGCAACTCTCACACACTTAGACACCAAAAGCAATAGTGATCCTTGTACTCAGCTCATTATCATCCAAAGTTGTAACCATTTTGTTCTTATATTGAAGTTTGGTGATCGGTAGTTGCCATCACCCGAGGTTTTTTGTGCCGGAGATCATATATTGATCAAGGGCTTTTTCCTCGTACAAATCATTGTGTCTTTGCATCTTTATCACAGAAGTGATCCTTTACTTTCATAATTAACCAAGCATCATACCCCGTTTACATAAAGTTTGGTTACATTATCCTTGTGTGATTTTTGACCAAAACACTCATATGTTTAGCGATTTGTAAACCAGCGATTAAGGCTTCATATTCAGCCTCATTATTAGTGGCTTGGAACTCACAAGCTATGGAATGGGGTATTATGTCCCCCTGTGGCGATTTTAGTAGTATACCAAGCCCTGTGCCTTTGATATTTGAGGATCCGTCAGTATGTAGTATCCAAGGATCCTTAGTTTCATCCAGCTGCTGGACTTCCAATTCAGCTTCCTTTTGTAAATCACTACTGAAATCAGCCAGAAAGTCAGCTAATGCTTGGGATTTGATGGCTGTTCTTGGCTCATATCTTATATCATGGGCACTAAGCTTTACTGCCCATTTAGCCATTCTTCCGGACATCTCTGGTTTCCTGAGGACATTCTTAATTGGGAAATTAGTTCTAATAACAATAACATGTGTTTCAAAATAATGTCTTAGTTTAGTAGATGCCATAATCAGTGCAAGAATAAGTTTTTCAAGGTGTGAATACCTGGATTCGGCGTAGAGTAAACTCTTACTTACATAATAGACAGGATATTGTGTACCTTCATGATCCTTAACAAGGACTGCACTTACTGCTTTTGAGGATACCACAAGGTATAAGGATAACACATCTCCTTTTTCTGGTTTCATCAATGCTGGAGCCGAGGACATGTATTCTTTGAGGGCTTGTAAAGCATTCTCATGCTTTTCAGTCCACTCAAATTTCTTGTTCTTTCTTAGGATATCATAGAACTCCTTACACCTTTCTGAGGGTTTAGATATGAATCTGTTTAGAGCTGTTATCCTGCCTGTTAGCCTTTGCACATCCTTAGCTTTGGCAGGGGATTTGATATTCACCAATGCTTTGATTTGTTCCGGGCTTGCTTCAATGCCCCTCTGGGTCACCATATATCCTAGAAATTTACCTGCTTTAACACCAAAGTGACATTTTGAAGGATTAAGCTTCATGTTATAATTATCAAGGATATCAAATGCTTCCTCCAAGTCCCTTAGGTGATCCTCAGCTTTCTTGGATTTTACGACCATATCGTCTATGTATACTTCCATAGTTTGTCCAATCTGATCTTTGAACATCATGTTTACCAGTCTTTGATATGTTGCACCTGCATTCCTTAATCCAAACGGCATAGCAATATAACAATATAAACCGGTTGGGGTCATAAAAGCCGTATCCTCCTGGTCAGATGGCTCCATCTGAATTTGTTGGAATCCAGATGATGCATCCATAAAGGTTAACAGTTCATGACCCGCCGTTGCATCCACCATGGAGTCAATGTGGGGTAATGGGAAAGGATCCTTGGGACATGCCTTATTCAAGTCAGTGAAATCGACACATACCCTCCACTTTCCGTTTTTCTTTTGAACAACAACCACATTGGCTAGCCATTTTGGATATTTTACCTCTCTGATCATACCTGCTCGAAGTAATCTTTCTACTTCTTCCTGGATAATGGCATTTCTTTCCGGTGCAAACTTCCTCCTTTTTTGATGGATTGGTTTGATTGATCTATCAATGCCAAGTTTGTGAGTGATAATATCCTTAGATATACCTGTCATATCCTCATGTTTCCATGCAAAGGAAGACTTTCTTCTTTTGAGGAAGGATACTATGTTTTCTTTCATTTTACCAAGGATCCCTGATCCGATATAGATTTTTGATTCAGGATCATTAGGATCCAAGAGGATTTCATCCACATCCTGTTCTCTCGCCTCCAAGACATCCCTTGGAGGATACTTTAATTGCTATTGCTCCCTTGGCTTCGAGGCCGGTTTCATTGACGAGGTGTAACAATCCTTAGCCTCCTGCTGATCACTGTCGATCTTGATTATTCCCCATGGGCTAGGGAGCTTCACACATTGATGGTAGGTGGATGGGACTGCCTTCATATCATGTATCCAGGGCCTGCCAAGGATAACATTACAACAAGACAAACGTGTATAACACAAAATTTTTGATAATTATGTAATCCTTCCACATAAATTGGGAGTTTGATGTCCCCCAGGGTTTTCTTAGTTTCCCCACTGAATCCCACGAGTACGGAGGATCTTGGAGTGATGTCTGATTCAGGAATACCCATCTTCTTTAGAACGTCAAGCTGGATAATGTTTACTGAACTTCCTCCATCAATAAGGATCCTGCGGACAAAGTGGTTAGAAATAAAGAGAGTAATAACTAAACTATCATGATGAGGATCCTGGATGTTAATTCTATCATCCTCATCGAAGGTTATAACTTTTCCTTCCGAGACACTTGATGTTCGAATAGGTCTTTCTCCGTTATCCATTTTAGCTTCCTTTGCATGCCTTTTAGCTGCCGAGAAGGATGTACCACATATGTCTGATCCTCCGGAAATAAAGTTGATCACTTATGCATTTGCCGGAGGGGCCGGAGCTTTTTCAGGGATCCTTTCAGGATCCTGAGTCCTTTGCTTTTTTCTTCCCAACAACTCTTTTAGATGCCCCTTGCTTAGCAGATATCCAATTTCCTTTCTTAACGCAATGCATTCTTCAGTTAAATGCCCAAAATCCTCATGGTATGCACACCACTTCGATTTGCCTTTAGTTCCGGCTGGTTTGTCATTCTTTCTAGGCCATCTGGCTTTTTCTCCTAGATTCTGCATTGCAAGGATTAGTTCATGGTTATCAACGGAAAAACAGTATTCAGAAATTGGAGGATAATCTTCATCATCCTCTTCTTGGTCAACGACATGCACGTTCTGGTTGTCATTTCTATTGTAGGATTTGAATCTGCTGCTTTTGAAAGAGGATCCTTGCTTTTCTTGTTTTGAGGATCCTACTTGTCTTTCCTGGATCCTTTTGTCATCCTCTAGCCGGATGAACCTGAGTGCACGAGTTCTTACTTCATCTAGGTTCCTGCATGGTGTCATAACAAGATCATCATAGAACAATGAATCCCTAAGCAATCCCATTTTGAAGGCCTCAACAGCTGTGGCCATATCCAAGTTGGGAATGTCCAAGGATTCTTTACTAAATTTGGTTATATAATCCCTTAATGATTCATTATGACCCTGAGTTACCCTATATAAATCGCTAGTCAATCGTTCAAATTTTCTACTACAAGAAAATTGGTTATTGAATAAGTTAACTAAATTAGCAAACGAAGTAATAGAGTAAGGGGGAAGACTTAGCAGCCATTTAAGAGCTGATCCAGTAAGAGTGGATCCAAATCCTTTGCATAGGCATGCTTCCTTTAGCTTTTCTGGAATTGGATTGATCTCCATCCTTTCCCTGTATTGTGCTATGTGTTCCTCAGGATCCGTTGTACCATCATACAGCTTCATAGTAGGGATATGGAACCTTTTGGGTATCTCAGCATCACAGATTGGTGGTGCAAAACGAGATACCTTATGGCTTCCATCTGCAATCTCTGGGATAGGTTTGACTACCCCTGGAACACTTGATATCATATCCTTCAGTTTTTGTAGTTCTCTGGCCATAGCGTGATTGATACCTGTATCCTGCATGAATCCATGGTTAGTGGTATAAGAATTATTAAAAGTGTTACCTCCCATCAGGTTCAAGTTAGGAACATTGGATGTGAATCCATGTTGCTGGGATTCTGGGATGATGGAGGGACCAGTGGAAGCAATGGTTTGCATTGGAATAAAATCTCCTTGATGGACATCTAGACTTCCTGTTTGCAAATTCTTCAAGGATCCTGGTATCTGAAGGGATCCTTGAACCTGGGATGATCCTGGAACGAAGGAGGATCCTTGAACCTGGGATGATCCTGGAACGAAGGAGGATCCTTGAACCTGGGATGATCCTGGAACAAAGGAGGATCCTTGAACCTGGGATGATCCTGGACCAAAGGAGGATCCTAAGCTCATGAAGGATCCCATATGCTGGGTGTAGGATCCTGCCGATTGGAAATATGATCCTGATGCCTGAGTCATTGCTGCTGGGCCTAAATGCACTCCTCTTGATCCACCCATATGTTGAATGTCTGGGACCTCTGATGGCTGAGAAGTAATCATTGGAGTATCAAAATTCAAAGATTTGGGCATCAGTGGGGAATGATCCTCTGCCGTTTTCTTTTGCCTTTTGAGATCTCCGATTTCTCTGAGGATCCTGTCATTAGTTTCATCCTGCTGCTGCATACGATCCCTCATCTGCAAAATCAAAGTAAATATATCACTAGTACTGGGAGCAGAAGAAGTTAGAGCAGAAGAAAATGAAGGTTTAGAGAAGATAGGAGTTGGTCTCTTCTCAGCAATTTTCTGAGATCCGGTTGGTGGTGGAGGCAAAGGTGGAATGCCATTAGATGAATTGACTGCAGACATCGCTGTGGAAGTATTCTTCAATGATGAAGCCATGCTACACTTCCGGAAAGGTCACCAACAGAAAAATTTTCTTATGAATGAAGCACCAATTGCCCCACGGTGGGCGCCAAACTGTTTTGGTCAAAAATCACACAAGGATAATGCAACCAAACTCTATGTAAACGGGGAATGATGCTTGGTTTGATGAATGAAGTAAAGGATCACTTTAATGTAAAATATGCAAGTGACACAAGGATTTATACGAGGAAAAAGCCCTTGATCAATGAATGATCTCCGGCATAAAAAACCTCGGGTGATGGCAACTACTGATCACCAAGCTTCAATATATCAAACAATATTTTTACAACTTCGGATGGTAACAAGCTAAGTACAAGGATCACTATAGTATCGTGTGTCAAAGCGTGTGAGAAATGTGTCGTGTCTTCTGAATGTGGAAGAGTGCTACTTATACAAGTGTGTGTGGTCGTATTTTAGGTAAATAACCTAACTATTAGCTCGTTACCCCTTCAAGAATAGAAGTAAATTTAGCCTAAATTATCGCCCTTAAATTGTGCTGAGTTTCCATATTGTCCATAACGTCCATCTTAGATTATGCATATGCCAAAGTAGCTGTTTTGGTCAAAAATCACACAAGGATAATGTTTTGGTCAAAAATCACACAAGGATAATGCAACCAAACTTTATGTAAACGGGGAATGATGCTTGGTATGATGACCAAAGTGAAGGATCACTTAAATGTAAAATGCACAAGTGACACAAGGATTTATACGAGGAAAAAGCCCTTGATCAATGATCTCCGGCATAAAAAACCTCGGGTGATGGAAACTACCGATCACCAAACTTCAATATAACAAATGATAGTTACAACTTTGGATGGTAACGAGCTAGGTACAAAGATCGCTATGGTGTAGTATGCTAGAGTGTGTAAGAAATGTGTAGTGTCTTCCGAATGTGGAAGAGAGCTATTTATACAAGTGTGAGTGGCCCTATTTTAGGTAAATAGACTAACTATTAGCTCGTTACCCCTTTTAGGAATAAAAGTAAATCTAGCCTAAATTATCGCCCTTAAATTATGCTGAGTTTCCATATCGTCCACAACGTTCATCTCTGATTAAGCATATGCCAAAGTTGTAAAGACGAGTCCCTTGTTTACGTTGCTAAGAGCGGATCCTGCCAGACATTCCTGCAAGATAACATTAAATCCAATGAAAACAACTGTTAGTATGAGGATCCCTGTGATGGTCCGTGATCCTGATCCTGGAACTCTTCTGAGGATCACTATCTGCCAAAGAAATAAGGATCACTGGTTAGGATCATATGTAAGGATCATAAGTCATAAAAATCCAGCCCTAACAATTGCCCCCAAAATATAAGGAGTAATATTGTAAATAAATGAGTTATATTTTGCTTGATCTTATCCGCAACTAGTTAATCGGATAACTAGCCGTTGAAGTCGGACTAGCCGTTGCAATTCTTACGTCACAGAAGTGACAGCCCTGCAGATCATCATTATAAATAGGAGATAGAGATAGGATCAATTTGCATTTAAATTCAAGAGAAACTCCCTTTATAATCTCGTCCGAAGATTGATCAGGTATTCTCCTCTTTTCTTCCTTCTCTTACTCTGTTTCTCTGTCTCTTTCTATTCTTCTGCAAATATGTTGCTCCGGAATTCCCCTCATAAGGATCCTGAGAAGAACAGTCCGTTGAAAGGTCAAGGGATCATCAAAGACTCTCCCACCGAGGGGTGCTGTTTTATTGATCCTCAGGTTGATAGAATCCGTCATTGTTTTCCGGCGAACACCATCTTCAAGTCCTTCACTCCCACTGCTTTGAGTGACTTTATTTCTGATACTTGGGTAGCCTTTCCCGTTACTCTGTTCTTAATAGGATATTCGTATCCTTTTCCTCAATTCACCCAGTCCTTCTTTTCCCTCACCGGCATCTCCTATATCCAGGCCATGCCAATAATCTGGAGGGTTTTATATACCCTTGAAAGGATCATTGAGCAGGAAGGGATTGATTTAGGAATGGCGGAGCTGGCTGAGATGTATGATCTCACAACGTTTGGATCCTGTCGATATTTGTTTAAACGGAATGTCACACCCCGACCACGTAAAACAACAAAACGTGGCGGAAACGTCGGGGAGTGTTGTAACAGAATCATTGTTTCACAACCATGGAATAAATAGTTTCGTTTTATTGAATTATTGAACTAAATGTTTTGATACAAATTAGATAAATACAACTATTATCCTCCAAGTTTTAAAGTCGCTAAGGCCTTGTCCATTCCTATGTGAGAATACACCAATATCATCAATCAAGCATCATCAACTATTGTACCTGAAACACATGTGAAAATAGGTACGTCAGCATAAAAATGCCGGCGAGTACATAGGTTTTGTATGAGTTTCAGATTCATGGCTCGTTTTACATATTGCAATACTTATTTAAAAACCTTGTTTTGAAAAGTATAGTATTGCGACACAAATAACCAACTCAAATCAAATTGGTTATATTTTATAAAAAAAAAATCTTGTAGCCACGATTCTTAACCCCAAAACATTTGTTTAATTAAATCCAGATTTGTAAATCGTTTATGGAATAAAACTCAAATAGTATAATATATTGTCGGAAAACCTTGTATTACAACTTTGTTTTGTTTACCATTGCCCAAGTGATCTAGATAACGCAACGATATATAATGTATTAAAAGCACTTATATATAGGAAGTACCAGCGGCGTATCCACCATGCTTTTAACACATTATACCCGCCCCGTTACCTAATCACTTCCCTAACCCAACGGTTCAAACAGATTCAAACAGTTCGTGTCAATCAACGGTTACAAACGGTTCACATAGTCAAATAGTCACATACGGTTCATATAGTCAAATGGTTACAAACGGTTCACATAATCCAACGGATCATCTAGTCAACGGTTACAAACGGTTCACATAATCAACGGTTACTAACGGTTCACATAGTCAAATGGTTACCAACGGTTCATATGATCAAATGGTTACAACGGTTCAAATGATCATATGGTTACAACGGTTCAAAATGTAAAACAATGTGTCCATATGCTGGATGAGCATATGCGACAAAATGTAGTATATGGAAATCAATGTGCTAGCATGTTAAGTGAACATACATAGCAAAACATAATGAAATCGTGTACTAATAATGTACTATTGAACATAGTAAGTATATGATATAAAAACATGGGAAACATGAAAGTATCAAGTAGGCACATGTGTTCCACCCCAAAACAGTTTGAAAACAGTAAAAGAGGGGACTATGTACTCACCTGAGGGTGCTTAGAGGTCTTGAACAACAACCAAGCAAAGCTAGAGTGATTAGGGAATCAAACGGCACCCTATATAGGTAACTATGTAAATAACCGGACCTAAATCGGGAGATAGGATAGAATGAGGTTCTATAAATCAAATGAGTAATTGAACTCATATGGTATGATTTAATAGACCCTACATTCTGATTGAAAGGCCTACCTAAGTGCTTTTGACCCGTTTCGACACGTTATGGTAACATAAGCTACTATAAGGCGTCGTTAGCGTAAAACTATGTTCTGATGGTTAACTATGTGCTATGCCAAGTCTTACATGCCCAATTATCCCTAAACATGTTACTAAATCAGATTATATGTCAAAAATAAGTTCACATAGGCAAAATACAGATTTTAGCTTTAAAAGGGCATTTTGGTCATTTCCTATGGGCATACAAGCTAACTAGCAAATGACTAACCAATCCTATGTGATCATATGGTATAACCTCAGTGGTTATTCCCTATGAAACTATGATCACTAACTAAGCTTGGTCGGATCCTAAAGATCGATCAAACGGGTCGGGTTCGGAAGTATAAGCGGTTGTTTAGTCCGCTTATCTTACGATCCTAAACAAGCACAAACTAATAGTGTCGAGTTAGACATGTCAAAACATGTCTAACCTACTGACTTGGTATCAAAACAAAGTGTTTTGATACCCTAAAGTAGTTCCGTTGCAAAATGCGTGCTAAAACGCATTTTGACCGAAACTTTGACTCGACACTACAACTAGATAACGTGGTAATCAGCGGTTATAATCGCGAAGGATTATAACTATCGTGATTACAATCACGTGTCAAAGTTCAATTGAACTTTGACTTGACCAATTGATGGTCAAAACCGAAAGTCAAACTGTTGGCCAAACTGTTTGACTTTCTGCACTACATAAGGAAAAAGCAAGAAAAAGAATGAAATAAGCTCACTTAAGGTCCTTGCTATCTTTTCTACAAGAAGACAAAGTCCCAAATGCTTGAGAGAGAGCTCCAAAGCAGATGTGAAGAGAGGAATGAGTGAATGAGCAAAGAAATGAGTGAAATGGATGGGCTATTTATACTTGTGGTGATGCTCTAGGATCATCACAAGTGGTTTGTTTAGCCATTAAGGAATAAATCTCATCCATACAAGTGTTAGGAGCAGGTGCAAAGCCTTGGAGAGCACTTAAACTTGCTCAACACACCAAGAATTTACCAAAACAGCCCCTGAATTTGCAAACAGATGCTGAAAACACACTTTCTGCCCAGATGAGGCGCTCGCGTAGCGCGACTGCATAGGCAATAGGGCTCGCGCTACGCTACGGTGTGTCTGATTCAGCAAAGTTTCAAAAAATGGCAGAAATGGTCCCTGCACGTGTTTAAAGCCTTTTTCGATGCGTTTAAACCCCGTTAACCTCATTTCAAGGCTCTAAAATGAAGTTAAAGCATATGGGACTCAAAACATGCTCAAAAATATCTCGGATGTCGGTTCGTTTGATCGTAAAATTGCGTTGTTCGGTTAATTACGACGGAAGTCGTAACGAACGCAAAACCGATCCAAATTAAGCGACGAATGGAATTTTTGCATGGCGATCACTAAAATAAAAATATTTTAGTGTGTACAAAAATTTTGGATGTCCAGATGTGTCCAGAACGTAAGATATGCGCGAAAATGCAAACTTACGCCGTTTTTGACACTTTTAGTCCCTGTAAGATCATATAAGCATGTTTTCGCACACCGAACCTATCAAAGCTTATTTATAAGCCATTTTTAGGTTATATATGGTATGTTTAACTTATGATCAAGTTCCGGACTGTTCGACACCATACGAATCGGTATAGTTTCGCAGTTTGACACAAATAGTCCCTGCGATTGAACAAACTTGATTTCGGCATACCAAACCATCCAAAACTTATTTCTAAGTTATGTGAAGGTTATTTAAGGTATGTTAAGCCTATTTCACTATTCCGGAGTGTTTGTCGCATTAAACTTGACTGCGTTTACACACTAGTTTGCGTATAACTTTCCATAAAGCGATTTAGAGCTTGAAATCGAACGAGAATTGATATGTGCAAATGATACACATATTTTCACAATTCCCAAGTATGAAATACAAAATTTCATTGGTTTGGCATTTGTTTGACGGTCACAGTGACACAGGTGTCACAGTCTCCCCTACTTTAGGAAATTTCGTCCCGAAATTTATTCGTAGGAGTCTGTCTGTGACTTTGTGTCAAATAACCACTAGAGATATGCAAAGCATAATCATATCATTTCCTTAACAGACATTCTTCAGAAACGAAAATGAACAGACGGAGTCATTTTCAACAGATGTTTCCTCAGAAACGGAAATGAAAAGGATAATCAGACGGATATTCATTTCCTTCAACGGATATTCTTCAGAAGCGAAAATGAATGGATGATCCATTTTCAACAGATGCTTCCTCAGATTCAGAAATGAAAAGGATATTCAAACGGATATTCATTTCCATCAACGGATATTCTTCAGAAGCGAAAATGAATGGATGATCCATTTTCTTCAACGGATGCTTCATCAGAACGGAAATGAAGGATTAAACAAACGGATATTCATTTCCATCAACGGATATTCTTCAGAAGCGAAAATGAATGGATGATCCATTTTCTTCAACGGATGCTTCTTCAGAACGGAAATGAAAGATTAAACAAACGGATATTCATTTCCATCAACGGATATTCTTCAGAAGCGAAAATGAATGGATGATCCATTTTCTTCAACGGATGCTTCTTCAGAACGGAAATGAAGGATTAAACAAACGGATATTCATTTCCATCAACGGATATTCTTCAGAAGCGAAAATGAATGGATGATCCATTTTCTTCAACGGATGCTTCATCAGAACGGAAATGAAGGATTAAACAAACGGATATTCATTTCCATCAACGGATATTCTTCAGAAGCGAAAATGAATGGATGATCCATTTTCTTCAACGGATGCTTCTTCAGAACGGAAATGAAAGATTAAACAAACGGATATTCATTTCCATCAACGGATATTCTTCAGAAGCGAAAATGAATGGATGATCCATTTTCTTCAACGGATGCTTCATCAGAACGGAAATGAAGGATTAAACAAACGGATATTCATTTCCACCAACGGATATTCTTCAGAAGCGAAAATGAATGGATGATCCATTTTCTTCAACGGATGCTTCATCAGAACGGAAATGAAGGATTAAACAAATGGATATTCATTTCCATCAACGGATATTCTTTCAGAAGTGAAAAATGAGTAGCTAGTTCATTTTTCTCAACGGTTGCTTCTTCAGAATTGGAAATGAACAGGGTTCACTCTAGACGCATTACAAAACTCGCTGTGGTTTCTGTGCACTAAATTCCATAATTATGTAGGCCTCCATAATTACGTAATACCTTGCACAGTCTGCACAGTTCATTTCATAATGTGTAGGGGAAGAAAAATCAAACCTGTGATGAGTGTGGCTAGACTACCATAGGGTCCTTTTAATTAGATCAACAAAAGATCTCTTTAATTAGACCACTCAAGGGGTCTAATTATGGAATAGTACTTCATAACCCAAGGGACTCAACTCCAACGTAGAAGTCCATTAAGGATTTAAGATAGTACCTTTGGATATCCTACTATGAATCCCTTATACGAAGATATGGAAGATTCTACGAGGATTTGGATAACAAAATTGGATCACAAAAACACAAAAGGGAGAACATAAGCATATAATCACATAATTGTTTAATTTGGCCTTTAAATTGTTATCTTTGAACGCGGATACTTAAAGCATACCAGGAATCCAATCCGTGGATTTCATTTGGCACTTTAATCATTTTCAAGAATCTATCTATGAAGATAGGAAAATCTTAATAGGAATTCGGCTTTGTCCTTATTGAATTGTAATGTACGTATTGAATCATACAAAGAATTCAATTAAGGGCTCCGATGAACGATACCCATCCACAAGGATCTAATTATGAGGATAGAAAGATCCTATTTTGGATTTTGGAATTTTGTGTAACGAGAGGTGTTCCGACACCTAGCACTAGGCGTGCTTAAGTCGATACACAAAGCAGAAAGTTCATGAGGTTGAGGCACTAGCAGCAGGATTGGTAACAACTTTGCTTTGGATCGCAAAGCGGCAGATGTTAACCAAATGTCCCCATCGTCCGCCGTGGGTACACTTGAAACAGGGTATTTGATCTACGTTGATTTCACCAAGGAGCAGCTCCCTTATACGGTTTCATCCCTGAGGCGAGTCATGGTGATAGCTAAAACAACGGTCCTCTGGAGTACGACGCCTATTTGCTGGGTAACTGCAGCACCTGGTTCGGACATTCGTGTGTTGTTGCGATGAAGAGGCATCTTGAAGAATATGGAAGGCATAGGAGGGAACAAGCGAAAGAAAGTCAAAAGAGAATGACAACGCATGAAGATTGTGACCATTTGTTTGTTACCAAAGGCAAACAAATGAGACAGTGACTAATCAAAGTAAGCGGGTCAATATAATGTATCGCGAAGACATGCTCGCCTATAAGTGGACACTCACCCCAAGAGTTCCCATGTAAGAGTGACTGGTCCGATACTGCGGATTTGTACGAACACTCTAGCCTTAGACAGAAGACCCAGGGTACAGGCATCCACTCTTCCAGTTTGCACGTGTTCACATTATTTAGACCCAAACTTTGACGAGTTTGAAAACTCAAAAGGCACTAAGCCAAATATGAGTCAAACTGGAAGGGTTCAAAACCTTATAATAAATCATCCTAGAACAGATGATTAGTTTTCAAGGCAGATCAAATTTATGTTCTCGTTGTGGTTGTCACTTAAGGATAAGTGACGGTATTGTTTTATGACTAAACACAAGTAAACTCGCCTTAGGGTCCTAGGAAGGTTATAGTCTAGGTCAAAGCATTACTAATAACCTAATTCCCTATAACCATTGGCTCTGATACCAACTTTTCTGTCACACCCCGACCACGTAAAACAACAAAACGTGGCGGAAACGTCGGGGAGTGTTGTAACAGAATCATTGTTTCACAACCATGGAATAAATAGTTTCGTTTTATTGAATTATTGAACTAAATGTTTTGATACAAATTAGATAAATACAACTATTATCCTCCAAGTTTTAAAGTCGCTAAGGCCTTGTCCATTCCTATGTGAGAATACACCAATATCATCAATCAAGCATCATCAACTATTGTACCTAAAACACATGTGAAAATAGGTACGTCAGCATAAAAATGCCGGCGAGTACATAGGTTTTGTATGAGTTTCAGATTCATGGCTCGTTTTACATATTGCAATACTTATTTAAAAACCTTGTTTTGAAAAGTATAGTATTGCGACACAAATAACCAACTCAAATCAAATTGGTTATATTTTATAAAAAAAAAATCTCGTAGCCATGATTCTTAACCCCAAAACATTTGTTTAATTAAATCCAGATTTGTAAATCGTTTATGGAATAAAACTCGAATAGTATAATATATTGTCGGAAAACCTTGTATTACAACTTTGTTTTGTTTACCATTGCCCAAGTGATCTAGATAACGCAACGATATATAATGTATTAAAAGCACTTATATATAGGAAGTACCAGCGGCGTATCCACCATGCTTTTAACACATTATACCCGCCCCGTTACCTAATCACTTCCCTAACCCAACGGTTCAAACAGATTCAAACAGTTCGTGTCAATCAACGGTTACAAACGGTTCACATAGTCAAATAGTCACATACGGTTCATATAGTCAAATGGTTACAAACGGTTCACATAATCCAACGGATCATCTAGTCAACGGTTACAAACGGTTCACATAATCAACGGTTACTAACGGTTCAAATAGTCAAATGGTTACCAACGGTTCATATGATCAAATGGTTACAACGGTTCAAATGATCATATGGTTACAACGGTTCAAAATGTAAAACAATGTGTCCATATGCTGGATGAGCATATGCGACAAAATGTAGTATATGGAAATCAATGTGCTAGCATGTTAAGTGAACATACATAGCAAAACATAATGAAATCATGTACTAATAATGTACTATTGAACATAGTAAGTATATGATATAAAAACATGGGAAACATGAAAGTATCAAGTAGGCACATGTGTTCCACCCCAAAACAGTTTGAAAACAGTAAAAGAGGGGACTATGTACTCACCTAAGGGTGCTTAGAGGTCTTGAACAACAACCAAGCAAAGCTAGAGTGATTAGGGAATCAAACGGCACCCTATATAGGTAACTATGTAAATAACCGGACCTAAATCGGGAGATAGGATAGAATGAGGTTCTATAAATCAAATGAGTAATTGAACTCATATGGTATGATTTAATAGACCCTACATTCTGATTGAAAGGCCTACCTAAGTGCTTTTGACCCGTTTCGACACGTTATGGTAACATAAGCTACTATAAGGCGTCGTTAGCGTAAAACTATGTTCTGATGGTTAACTATGTGCTATGCCAAGTCTTACATGCCCAATTATCCCTAAACATGTTACTAAATCAGATTATATGTCAAAAATAAGTTCACATAGGCAAAATACAGATTTTAGCTTTAAAAGGGCATTTTGGTCATTTCCTATGGGCATACAAGCTAACTAGCAAATGACTAACCAATCCTATGTGATCATATGGTATAACCTCAGTGGTTATTCCCTATGAAACTATGATCACTAACTAAGCTTGGTCGGATCCTAAAGATCGATCAAACGGGTCGGGTTCGGAAGTATAAGCGGTTGTTTAGTCCGCTTATCTTACGACCCTAAACAAGCACAAACTAATAGTGTCGAGTTAGACATGTCAAAACATGTCTAACCTACTGACTTGGTATCAAAACAAAGTGTTTTGATACCCTAAAGTAGTTCCGTTGCAAAATGCATGCTAAAACGCATTTTGACCGAAACTTTGACTCGACACTACAACTAGATAACGTGGTAATCAGCGGTTATAATCGCGAAGGATTATAACTATCGTGATTACAATCACGTGTCAAAGTTCAATTGAACTTTGACTTGACCAATTGATGGTCAAAACCGAAAGTCAAACTGTTGGCCAAACTGTTTGACTTTCTGCACTACATAAGGAAAAAGCAAGAAAAAGAATGAAATAAGCTCACTTAAGGTCCTTGCTATCTTTTCTACAAGAAGACAAAGTCCCAAATGCTTGAGAGAGAGCTCCAAAGCAGATGTGAAGAGAGGAATGAGTGAATGAGCAAAGAAATGAGTGAAATGGATGGGCTATTTATACTTGTGGTGATGCTCTAGGATCATCACAAGTGGTTTGTTTAGCCATTAAGGAATAAATCTCATCCATACAAGTGTTAGGAGCAGGTGCAAAGCCTTGGAGAGCACTTAAACTTGCTCAACACACCAAGAATTTACCAAAACAGCCCCTGAATTTGCAAACAGATGCTGAAAACACACTTTCTGCCCAGATGAGGCGCTCGCGTAGCGCGACTGCATAGGCAATAGGGCTCGCGCTACGCTACGGTGTGTCTGATTCAGCAAAGTTTCAAAAAATGGCAGAAATGGTCCCTGCACGTGTTTAAAGCCTTTTTCGATGCGTTTAAACCCCGTTAACCTCATTTCAAGGCTCTAAAATGAAGTTAAAGCATATGGGACTCAAAACATGCTCAAAAATATCTCGGATGTCGGTTCGTTTGATCGTAAAATTGCGTTGTTCGGTTAATTACGACGGAAGTCGTAACGAACGCAAAACCGATCCAAATTAAGCGACGAATGGAATTTTTGCATGGCGATCACTAAAATAAAAATATTTTAGTGTGTACAAAAATTTTGGATGTCCAGATGTGTCCAGAACGTAAGATATGCGCGAAAATGCAAACTTACGCCGTTTTTGACACTTTTAGTCCCTGTAAGATCATATAAGCATGTTTTCGCACACCGAACCTATCAAAGCTTATTTATAAGCCATTTTTAGGTTATATATGGTATGTTTAACTTATGATCAAGTTTCGGACTGTTCGACACCATACGAATCGGTATAGTTTCGCAGTTTGACACAAATAGTCCCTGCGATTGAACAAACTTGATTTCGGCATACCAAACCATCCAAAACTTATTTCTAAGTTATGTGAAGGTTATTTAAGGTATGTTAAGCCTATTTCACTATTCCGGAGTGTTTGTCGCATTAAACTTGACTGCGTTTACACACTAGTTTGCGTATAACTTTACATAAAGCGATTTAGAGCTTGAAATCGAACGAGAATTGATATGTGCAAATGATACACATATTTTCACAATTCCCAAGTATGAAATACAAAATTTCATTGGTTTGGCATTTGTTTGACGGTCACAGTGACACAGGTGTCACACGGAAAGCCGGAGAGGATCACCCTGTTCTCAAGGTCACCAAGAATGACACGAATTGGAAGCGACGGTTCTTCTTTGTTAGGAGGGATACCATCCCTGATGGGAAGGATCTGCCCAAAGAGTGGGCTACTCATGGTAGGATAGAGGATCCTGGAAGGATCACCATAAGATTTGTTCCTTAGGATGAGGATCACTAACATTTTCTTTTGTTTTTTGTTTATTGTGCAGCTATTTCCATCTCTCGTCTGAAGTTGACACCTGCTGCAAAAGAGAGACTTTTAGCCTTCAAGAAGCTTGATCCGGAGACAAGGACTTTCCAGGTTGCTACTCAAGATTCCCAAGAAGTATCCTCTGCCTCTGTCACGATGTCAAGTAAGTATCCTGATTAAAAAGTAGTTTCATGTAGGATTTTTTAAATTAGTTAGAATACTTATCTGATTTTGGTTGTGTAGGTGCTGGAAAATCTGCTAAATCTGCCTCCAAGTTTGGCATTGATGATCTTGCTAATGTCAAATCTGCGAGGAAGAAGACCCCTGCTGCCAGTCCAACCGCTTCAGCCCCTAAAGCACCTATTAGGGGTAAAGGAAAGAAGAGGAAGGCCTCTGAGGATCTTCAAGGATTTCCCCTGCTCCGGCAACAGTTTCTTGATTACGTTAACGAAGTAAAGATCACTGCTCCTGCTTGTATATCCTGCTTGTATATCCTGCTTGTATATCCTGCTTGTTTGAGGATCATCTGGTCCTGAACTTACCCTTTTCCCTTTTGGCAGAAACTCGCTGAAATAGAAACATATATTGGCCACGTTGAGGATCAAGACCGCCAAATTGCCGACCTCCAACAGATGGGTGTGCTAAAGGATCTCAAGATTGCTGATCTTGAGAAGGAGCTCCGGGCCACCAAGGATAAAGCTGCCAGGATGCTGATCAATTTTGATTATGAGAAGCATGACATTACCCAGGATGCCAAGGTCTCTGCTGCGATAACCATGTATAAGATCCAGCTGCAGATGGCTGCGGAGGCTCAGGATCCTTCCTTCGACAAAGGCACATGGGACGTGGAAGGCTGGAATGCGAGGCTGGCAGAGTTGGAGGATGATGAGGAGGCTGAGGAGATCCCTATGCTTGAAGGTGGTGATGTTGGCAAGGATCAAGGTGGAGAGGCAAGCGGAGCTGGTGGAGCTGGTGGTGCAGCGAAGGCTTGAGCTGCAGCATTGGGCGATGAAGGACACTTCTAGACATAGCCGGAGCCCAATTTTTTAAATTTGGTAGTGGTTTCTTTGTGGTTGTTGATGTTTTGAAACAATGATGGTTTGTAACTTTGAACAATAGTTTTAGGATTAAGGATCCAGGATCCTTCAGACAATAGGTAGGATTGCAAATGGTGAAGGGATCCTCTATTTGGGGGATGAAGCCATTGTGATCCTGCCGCCTTTATTTACCTGCATGCTAAGACCGCACAAACAATGGACACCCTTTGCCAACCCATGTGGACGGGCCACGTTTTGCTGGTAGAAACGTGGGTTGGCAATTTTGACAACTTTGAAGGGTTAATCCTTTCGTTTATAAATAAAATCTTAAACTTTTGTCGCTTATCTTGTGTTATTATCCTTTTTGTTCCTTTAATTCCCCATTGTTTTGGTGTACATTCATTGAATAAGTAATTTCGAATAAGTCAGCTTGAAAACATTTAGGAAAATATCTTATAGTTGAAAAAATCCCAAAAAGTAGTACATATTTTAAGGGTCACAAGTTTAGTTGTCAAATTTCAAGGGTTAGCATAAAGAAACAATGAATAGGATTGAAAACAGTTAAGGATCATACCTGAGAATCCAAATTAGGATCCTCACCTTTATTCAGGATAACCGTAAATGGAATATTAATGGATAATAAGGATTAAGGATCCTTAATTGTTTTAACTTTGAAAACCTGAAAAATAGAACATAACTTGGGACTAAGCCAATATAAAAGATAGGTTAGTATCTGGGGACAGGCCCAAAGGATCATTGGGCAAGCCCAAAGGATAACTGGGGACAAGCCCAAAGGATAACTGGGGACAAGCCCAAAGGATAACTGGGGACAAGCCCAAAGGATAACTGGGGACAAGCCCAAGGATCGTATGTAAACTGGAGTATGGCCCTCACTGGCGACTATCCAAACTTAGTGACATGAAAATGTCAAAACCTTAGCTAACGTGAAAACGTTAGAAACCTTAGGAACGGATGTATGGTACGTCTACCATTATACGTAGGAACCTAGGCATAGCCAGTACGATGAGGTTATCAGCCCCTGGAGTGGGTACTGGTCCCAAAGACATGAACTATACCAGGATCATCGTGCGCTACAGGCGAAAACTGGGGACAAGCCCAAACTGGGGACAAGCCCAAAACTTTGGAGGGTTGGCCAACCACTTTGATCTTCTGTAAAATGATAACAACTCTGCAAAAGCTTAAACTTTGTGAAAATAGATGTTAACTGATTAACATCTTTAACTTTTGATAAGTAATAAGTATAAAATGAGTGAAAATGAAAATGAAAGTAATGTGTTACCAAATGTAGAATCATATATCCTTTGAGGATCCTGGATCCTTAATCAGAATACCGGTATCGCTGAGGATCCCTGATCCTTCTTACTTAAAGTATTTTTTGAAATGAACAGCATTCCAAGCTCTTGGTAGGAGATCACCATCCATTGTTATCAAATGATATGCCCCCTTTCCTGATTCAGCTTCAATTAGATAGGGGTCTTCCCACTTTGGTGCTAGCTCGCCATCAGAAGGATTTGTAGTGTTCTGGAATGCTTTTCTTAGCACAAAATCACCAACTTGAAATCTTCTAATCCTGACATTCTTGTTGTACGCTCCAACCATTCTTTGTTGATAACTGGCGATTTCCTTTTTTCTGTCTTTGAGCGAAAGCTTCTTCCTAAGATGCAGATGTTATGTTGGTTGGTGTAGAATATTACTGCGTCTCTGACAAGCATCACACTTCTTTGTGTATTCCACAGCATACGTCTTCATGGTAGGCCAATATTATCCTGTTTTAAGGACCCTTGAGAATAGTGCTTTGCCCCCAGTGTGGTTTCCACAGTCTCCTTGACTTTGAAAGCTTTAGGATTTTGTCTTGTAGAGATCTCTCCATGTTGTATATATCTTAGGATTGGAGGAATCCAGGATCCTGAATTCGACTGTGCAGGATCACCAGGTATGATTGCAGAATCCTTCACTATCTCCATGGCTATGTAATCCTCAATTGCAGGAGGGTAATGAGTATTTTTCACATCTTCTGGCATCTTTAGGAATGATCCAAGGTTAGTTCTTTTCTTCCCTGGGTACCTGTGGTAGACTGAAAAAGCAAAAGAATCTGCCAGTTTCCTGACTATTTCTAAGTACTTGATTAGCTTTTCACATTTAACAGTGTAAGAACTACTATAATGATTAGTAATTGATAGAGAATCTACATATACTTGAAGATACATGATCCTCATATTATTAGCTAATTGCAAACCTGCTATCAAGGCCTCATACTCTGCCTCATGATTAGTGGTTTGGAATTCACATACAATGGATTGGGGTATAATGTCCCCCTGTGGCGATTTTAGTAGTGTGCTTTGTCCAGTTCCTTTAACATTTGAAGCTCCATCCATGAAGAGTGTCCAAGGATCCTTGGTCTTCTCAAGTTGTTGAACTTCTAATTCAGCTTCCCTTTGTAGATCACAACTGAAATCAGCCACAAAGTCAGCTAAAGCTTCGGACTTGATGACGGTCCTAGGTTCATACTTAATGTCATATGCATTAAGCTTGACTATCCATTTTGCCATTCTACCTGCTATTTCAATTTTCCTGAGAACATTCTTGATAGAAATGTTAGTTTTCACAATAATGGTTTGAGTCTCAAAATAATGTCCACGTTTAGCAGAAGCCATAATTAAATCAAGAATTAATTTCTTCAAATGAGAATACCTGGCCTCAGCATCAAGTAGAATTTTACTTACATAGTATACCGGATGTTGAGAGCCTTCATGATCCTTAACTAGGATCACACTCACTACTTTAGCTGAAATAGCTAAGTATAAGGATAACGATTCTCATTTTCTGGTTTCATCAGGGCTGGTGCTGAGGATAGATGATCCTTAAGAACGTTAAGTGCAGCTTCATGCCTATCAGTCCACTCAAACTTGTCTTTGAGCAATTTGTCTACCTCTTCTTGGATAATGGCATTCCTTTCAAGTGTAAAGTTTCTCCTTTTTTGGTGGATTGGTTTGAATGACCTGTCAATGCCAAGTTTATGAGTGATACTATCCTTAGATATACCTGTCATATCTTCATGTTTCCAAGCGAAGGTAGATTTTCTTCTTTCCAAGAAGGATACTAAATCCTGCTAAATACTGTCTAGGATCCAGATCCTATAAAAATTTTGGATTCAGGATCCTCTGAGTTCAACATAATATCCTTGACGTCTTGCTCTCTTGCCTCCATGATGTCTTGCTCCTTGGAGGCTGGCTTCTTTGAAGAAGTGTAATAGTTTTTTGCCTCCTGCTGATCACTTTCTATCTTCACTGTATCTCATAGAGTTGGGACCTTGACACATTGATGATATGTTGAGAGGGATTGCCTTCATATCGTGTATCCATGGCCTGCCAAAGATAACGTTACAGCAAGATAAGCAATCAATAACATAGATTTTTTTTTACATAATTTACTCCCTCTATGTAGATAGGAAGTTTGGTGTCCCCCAATGTAATCTTTGTCTCTCCAAGGATAGATGATCTTTGGACAATATCGGATTCAAGGATGTCCATTGTATCGAGGACATCCAACTGGATTATGTTCACTGAGCTTTTCCCATCAAAGAGAATCCTACGAACAAAAATGGTTAGATATAAATAATGTAATAACTACACCGTCGTGATGAGGATCCTGAATGTCCGCACAGTTATCCTCATCATATGATATCACTTTCTTCTAGGTAAGGATGGAGGTCCGAACAGGTTTGCCCCCATTCTCCATCTTTGTTTCCTTTGCACGTCTCTTAGCTGCTGAGAACCTCCGGAGATGAAATGGATGATTCAAGCATCGGATGGTGGAGGAGGAGCTTTTTCAGGAATTTTCTCAGGATACTTGATCCTTGACTTTTTCCTTCCAAGCAATTCCTTCAAGTATCCTTCGCTCTAAAGATAACCTATCTCCTTCCTAAATGCTATGCACTCATCTATGAGATGACCAGAATACCTGTGGTAAGCACACCATTTCGATTCGTCTTCGACGGTTTGTCATTCTTCCTTGGCCACCTAACCTTGTCACCTAAACTCTGGAAGGAGGAACCTTGAACCTGCGAGGATCCTTGAGCCTGAAAGGATCCTTGAACCTGCGAGGATCCTTGAGCCTGAGAGGATCCTTGAACCTGCGAGGATCCTTGAACCTGAAAGGATCCTTGAACCTGCGAGGATCCTTGAGCCTGAGAGGATCCTTGAATCTGCGAGGATTCTTGACCCTGAGAGGATCCTTGAACCTGCGAGGATTCCTGAACCTGCGAGGATCCTTGAACCTGTGAGGATCCTTGAACCTGAGAGGATCCTTGAACCTGCGAGGATCCTTGAATCTGAGACATTGCCGATGATCCAGAACGTATTCCTGTTGATCCACCCTGGTATTGGACATGTGGAGCTGCAAAGTTCTGGGAAGTTATGACCGGAGTGTCGAAATTCAGCGACCACGACATCTGCTGATTTTATCAATTTCGCGAAGGATCCTGCCATTAGTTTTGACCTGCTGCATGTGATCCTTCATCTGCACCATCAAAGCATAAAAATCGCTGTTAGTAAGTGTAGGGTTGTCTTTTTCGGAGAATTCTCATCATTTTTCTGGAATGCAATGGGGAGATGAGGCAAAGGCGGAATGCCCTGTGAAAAAGTGACCGTCGACATAGAGCTTGGAGTGTTCTTCGCTGGAGAAGCCATATGGTTGAAGGTAATGAACCGAAATAAATGAAATGAACAAAATTTCTCAGAATTGAAGCACCAATTGCCCCACGGTGGGCGCCAAACTGTTTTGGTCAAAAATCACACAAGGATAATGCAACCAAAATTTATGTAAACGGGGAATGATGCTTGGTATGATGACCAAAGTGAAGGATCACTTAAATGTAAAATGCACAAGTGACACAAGGATTTATACGAGGAAAAAGCCCTTGATCAATGATCCCCGGCATAAAAAACCTCGGGTGATGGAAACTACCGATCACCAAACTTCAATATAACAAATGATAGTTACAACTTTGGATGGTAACGAGCTAGGTACAAAGATCGCTATGGTGTAGTATGCTAGAGTGTGTAAGAAATGTGTTGTGTCTTCCGAATGTGGAAGAGAGCTATTTATACAAGTGTGAGTGGCCTTATTTTAGGTAAATAGACTAACTATTAGCTCGTTACCCCTTTTAGGAATAAAAGTAAATCTAGCCTAAATTATCGCCCTTAAATTATGCTGAGTTTCCATATCGTCCACAACGTTCATCTCTGATTAAGCATATGCCAAAGTTGTAAAGACGAGTCCCTTGTTTACGTTGCTAAGAGCGGATCCTGCCAGACATTCCTGCAAGATATCATTAAATCCAATGAAAACAACTGTTAGTATGAGGATCCCTGTGATGGTCCGTGATCCTGATCCTGGAACTCTTCTGAGGATCACTATCTGCCAAAGAAATAAGGATCACTGGTTAGGATCATATGTAAGGATCATAAGTCATAAAAATCCAGCCCTAACAGATAATGCAACCAAACTTTATGTAAACGGGGAATGATGCTTGGTATGATGAACAAAGTGAAGGATCACTTAAATATAAAATGCACAAGTGACACAATGATTTATACGAGGAAAAAGCCCTTGATCAATGAATGATCTCCGGCATAAAAACCTCGGGTGATGGAAACTACCGATCACCAAACTTCAATATAACAAATAAAGGTTACAACTTCAGATGGCAACGAGCTAAGTACAAGGATCACTATAGTATCGTGTGTCAAAGCGTGAGGGAAGTGTGTTGTGTCTTCCGAATGTGGAAGAGAGCTATTTATACAAGTGTGAGTGGCCCTATTTTAGGTAAATAGACTAATTATTAGCTCGTTACCCCTTTAGGAATAAAAGTAAATCTAGCCTAAATTATCGCCCTTAAATTATGCCGAGTTTCCATATCGTCCACAACGTTCATCTCTGATTAAGCATATGCCAAAGTTGTAAAGACAAGTCCCTTGTTTACGTTGCTAAGAGCGGATCCTGCCAGACATTCCTGCAAGATAATATTAAATCCAATGAAAACAACTGTTAGTATGAGGATCCCTGTGATGGTCCGTGATCCTGATCCTGGAACTCTTCTGAGGATCACTATCTGCCAAAGAAATAAGGATCACTGGTTAGGATCATATGCAAGGATCATAAGTCATAAAAATCCAGCCCTAACAATTGCCCCCAAAATATAAGGAGTAATATTGTAAATAAACGAGTTGTATTTTGTTTGATCTTATCCTCAACAAGTTAATCGAATAACTAGCCATTAGAGACGGACTAGCCGTTGCGAACCTTACGTCACAGAAGTGACAGCCCTGCAAATCATCATTATAAATAGGTGTTAGAGATAGGATCAATTTGCATTTAAATTCAAGAGAGACTCCCTTTATATTTTCGTCCGAAGATCAATCAGGTATCTCTTTTCCTCCTTCTTCCTTCTCTTACTCTGTTTTTCTATTTCTTTCCATTATTATGCAAAGATGTTGCTCCGGAACTCCCCGCACAAGGATCCTAAGAAGAGCAGTCCCTTGAAGGGTCAAAGGATCATCAAGGATTCTTCAACTGAGAGGTGTTGTTTTACCGACTCTCAGATTGATAAAATTCGTCATTGCTTTCCAGCGAGCAACCTCTTTAAATCTTTTGATCCTACCGCTTTAAGTGACTTCATCTCTGATACTTGGGTAGCCTTTCCTGTTACTCCGTTCTTGATAGGATATTCATATCCTTTCCCTCAATTCACCCAGTCCTTCTTTTCCCTTACCGGCATCTCCTACATCCAGGCCATGCCAATGATCTGGAGGGTTTTATATACCCTTGAAAGGATCATTGAGCAGGAAGGGATTGACTTAGGAATGGCGGAGCTAGCTGAGATGTATGATCTCACAACGTTTGGATCCCATCGGTATCTGTTTAAGCGAAAAGCTGGAGAGGATCATCCTGTCTTCAAGGTTACCAAGAACGACACAAACTGGAAGCGTCGGTTCTTCTTTGTTAGGAGAGATACCATCCCAGATGGGAAGGATCTGCCCAAGGAGTGGGCTACTCATGGTAGGATAGAGGATCCTGGAAGGATCACCATAAGATTTGTTCCCTAGGATGAAGATCACTAATATTTTCTTTGTTTTTTGTGCAGCCATATCCGTTGCTCATCTCAAGTTGACTCCTGCTGCAAAAGAGAGAGTTTTAGCCTTCAAGAAGCTTGATCACGAGATTAGAAGTTTTCAAGTTGCCACCCAAGATTCACAGGAAGTATCCTCCGCATCTGCCACAATGTCAAGTAAGTATCCTTGTTAAAAAGTAGTTCTATGTAGGATTTCTAAATTAGTTAGAATACTTATCTTAGTTTGGTTGTGTAGGCGCTGGAAAATCTGCTAAGTCTGCTTCAAAATTTGGCGTTGAAGATCTGTCCAACGTCAAACCTTCAAGGAGGAAGAATCCTGCCAGCCCGAGTACCTCTGTCCCCAAGGCACCTGTGAGAGGGAAGGGAGGAAAGAAGAGGAAAACCTCTGATGCTGAGGGTCTCCAAGGATTTCCCCTGCTCCGCCAACAACTTCTTGATTACGTCAATGAGGTAAGGATCACTGCCCCTGCTTGTATATCCTGCTTGAATATCCTGCTTGTTTGAGGATCACCTGGTCCTGGACTTACCCTTTTCCCTTTTTGCAGAAATTTGCTGAAATAGAAACTTATATTGGCCACGTTGAGGATCAAGATCGCCAAGTCGCTGACCTTCAACAGATGGGTGTGCTGAAGGATCTCAAGATTGCTGATCTTGAGAAGGAGCTTCGGGCTACCAAGGATGAAGCTGCCAAAATGGTGATCAACTTCGATTATGAGAAGCATGATATCACCAAGGATGCCAAGGTCTCTGCTGCGATAACCATGTACAAGATCCAGTTGCAGATGGCTGCGGAGGCTCAGGATCCTGCCTTCGACAAAAGCACATGGGACGTGGAGGGCTGGAAGGCAAGGCTGGCAGAGTTGGAGGATGATGATGAAGCTGAGGAGATCCCAATGCTTGAAGGTGGTGATGCTGGCAAGGATCAGGGAGAAGCAAGTGGAGCTGGTGGTGATGGTGCAGCGAAGGTTTGAGCTGCAGAATTGGGCGATGAAGGAAACTTCTAGACATAGCCGGAGCCCAATTTTTTTTGTGTTTGTTGATGTTTTTAACGATGATGGTCTGTAACTCTGAACAATAGTTTTAGGATTAAGGATCCAGGATCCTTCAGACAATAGGTAGGATTGCAAATGGTGGAGGGATCCTCTGTTTGGGGGATGAAGCCATTGTGATCCTGCCGCCTTTATATCCCTGCATTACTTTTGAACCTATTATCATGGACACCCTTTACCTACCCCAGCGGACGGGCCACGTATTGCTGGTAGATGCTCGGGGTAGGTAATTTTGACAACCTTTGAAGGGTTAATCCTTTCGTTAATAAATAAAATCTTAAACTTTTGTCGCTTATCTTGTGTTATTATCCTTTTTATTTTCAATTGTTTTGACACATGTTTGTTTGAGTAAGAAAAGTTGAGCAAATTATGTCTAAGAAATTTAGGATATGATCCTGGATCAGATATCCTATAATCGAAAATTTTCAAGGTAGTTTATTTTAAGGATCATAGGTTCAGTTGTCAAGGTCTAAAGGTTATTCAAATGGATAATGAAATTAAAAATAGTTAAGGATCATACCTGAGGATCCAAGTTAGGATCCTAACCTTTAATCAGGATAACCATAAGTAAAACTTTAATGGATAATAAGGATTAAGGATCCTTAATTGTTTAACTTCGAAAACCTGAAAAAATGGAATATAACTTGGGACTAAGCCAATATAAAAGATAAGTTAGTAACTGGGGACAAGCCCAAAGGATAACTGGGGACAAGCCCATAGGATCACTGGGGACAAGCCCGAAGGATAACCGGGGACAAGCCCAAAGGATAACTGGGGACAAGCCCAAGGATCGTATGTAAACTGGAGTATGGCCCTTACTGGCGACTATCCAAACTTAGTGACATGAAAATGCCAAAACCTTAGCTAACGTGAAAACGTTAGAAACCTTAGGAACGGATGTATGGTACGTCTACCATTATACGTAGGATCCTAGGTATAGCCAGTACGATGAGGTTATCAGCCCCTGGAGTGGGTACTGGTCCCAAAGACATGAACTATACCAGGATCATCGTGCGCTACAGGCGAAAACTGGGGACAAGCCCAAGGATAACTAGGGTTGAACCCAAGGATCTGAGATGCTTTTGAAGACTATCAATAATATGCTGAGGATACCTGGACTATCAAAACTCAAATTCTCGTGAGAGGAGGATGAAGGATACATGATCCTTATCCTTTGGTAAAAATAAGAAAATGGAATAGTTTAGGATTAGGATATTACTAGAGTAAGGATCATTGACATTATCGGGATCCTTCGAGGACGCTTTCAATGTAAGGATCATATGTGCCAGGAGGATCCTGTTCACATGAAATATTTCTTTAAGTGAACAGCATTCCAGGCTCTTGGTAACAAATTTCCTTCCATGGTTAGCAATCTATATGCCCCCCTTCCTGCTTCAGCTTCAATCAAGTAAGGGCCTTCCCATTTTGGTGCTAATTTCCCATCGGCAGGATTGATGGTATTTTGGAATGCTTTTCTCAATACCATATCCCCCACTTGGAATTTCCTTATTCTGACATTTTTGTTGTAAGCACCAGCCATTCTTTGTTGGTAGCTAGCCATCCTTATCCTAGCCAGATCCCTGATTTCTTCAATAGTATCCAAATCCTGAGCCAAGTTTGCAGCATTCTCTTCAGGATCACGGGTACTTGTTCTAGCAGTTGGAACTACCATTTCTGTTGGGATCACTGCTTCTGCCCCAAACACCAAAGAGAAGGGTGTTTGACCAGTAGCATTCTTGGGAGTTGTCCTGTCAGCCCAAAGCACATAAGGCAATTCCTCTGCCCATTTCCCCTTCTTGGATCCAAGTTTCTTCTTCAGATTGTTGATGATGATCTTGTTGGATGATTCTGCTTGACCATTAGCTTGTGGATCGACTGGTGTTGATGTTATAATCTTAATTCCCCAACTGTCACAAAAGTTAGTAGTCCTGCTCCCAATAAATTGGGAACCATTATCACATACAATTCCAGAAGGAATGCCAAATCTGGTTATAATGTTTCTCTTAATAAAGGATATAACTTCCTTCTCTCTGACTTGGGCAAAAGCTTCAGCCTCTATCCACTTGGAGAAGTAGCCAGTCATGGCAAGCATAAATACTTTTCCACCAGGTACTTTAGGGAGCTTGCCAACTATATCCATTTCCCATCTCATGAATGGCCAAGAGGATGGTATAGGATGTAGAAGTTCAGCCGGCTGATGAAGGATATTCCTGTGTCTCTGACAAGGATCACACTTCTTAGCATACTCCACAGCATCCCTTTTCATAGTTGGCCAGTAGTATCCTGTCCTAAGGATCCTTGAGAACAATGCCCTGCCCCCAGTGTGGTTTCCACAATCTCCTTCATGGAAGTCTTTTAACACTTCTTGAATTTCAGGATCCTCGATACATCTTAAATATGGTCCTGCAAGAGATCGCTTATATAGCACATTATTTAGGATTGTGAATTGAGATACCTTAATCCTGAATGCCCTAGGATTTTCTCCTATAGGAATCTCCCCGTGTTGTAAGTATCTCATGATTGGTGAGATCCATGATCCTGAATAAGATTGAGTTTCCTCACTAGGGATCATTGCAGTATCCTCTTCTATTTCCATGGCCACCTGATTTTCAATAGCAGGAGCCAGGATATGGATGATGGGGATACTTATATCCTCTGGGATCTTCAGAGATGATCCTAGATTGGCCAATGCATCAGCTTCTGTATTTTCCTCCCTTGGTACCTGTGTCAAACTGAAAGAAACAAAGGAGAGTGCCAATTTTTTGACTATCTCTAAATATTTGGTTAGTTTTTCACCTTTCACAGCATAGGATCCATTAAAGTGATTAGTGATCAATAATGAATCTATGTATACTTCAAGATACCTGACCCCCATATGCTTAGCAATTTGCAAACCAGCAATTAAGGCTTCATATTCAGCCTCATTGTTAGTTGCTTGGAACTCACAAGCTATGGAGTGGGGTATTATGTCCCCCTGTGGCGATTTTAGTACTATGCCGAGCCCTGTGCCTTTGACATTTGAGGATCCATCAGTGTGTAGTATCCAAGGATCCTTGGTCTCATCCAGCTGCTGGACCTCCAATTCTGCTTCCTTTTGTAGATCACTACTGAAATCAGCCACAAAGTCGGCTAGTGCTTGAGATTTAATGGCTGTTCTAGGCTCATATCTTATATCATGGGCACTAAGCTTTACTGCCCACTTAGCCATCCTTCCGGACATCTCTGGTTTCCTGAGAACATTCTTGATTGGAAAATTAGTTCTAACAACAATAGCATAGGTTTCAAAATAATGTCTTAGCTTAGTAGATGCCATAATTAATGCAAGAATAAGTTTTTCAAGGTGTGAGTACCTGGATTCAGCATCAAGTAAACTCTTACTTACATAATTGACAGGATATTGGGTACCTTCATGATCCTTAACAAGGACTGCACTTACAACTGTTGAGGATACCGCCAGGTATAAGGATAACACATCTCCTTTTCCGGGTTTCATCAATGCTGGAGCTGAGGACATGTGTTCTTTGAGGGCTTGTAAAGCATTCTCATGCTTTTCAGTCCACTCAAATTTCTTGTTCTTTCTTAGGATATCATAGAATTCTTTACACCTTTCTGAGGATTTGGATATAAATCTGTTTAGAGCTGCTATCCTGCCTGTTAGCCTTTGCACATCCTTAGCGTTGGCAGGGGATTTGATATTCACCAATGCTTTGATTTGTTCCGGGCTTGCTTCAATGCCCCTCTGAGTTACCATATATCCTAAGAATTTGCCTGCTTTAACACCGAAGTGACATTTTGAAGGATTAAGCTTCATGTTATAATTATCAAGGATATCAAACGCTTCCTCCAAGTCCCTTAGGTGATCCTCAGCCTTCTTGGATTTCACAACCATATCGTCTATGTATACTTCCATAGTTTGTCCAATTTGATCTTTGAACATCATATTCACCAGCCTTTGATATGTTGCACCTGCATTTCTTAATCCAAAAGGCATAGCAATATAACAATATAAACCGGTTGGGGTCATAAAAGCCGTATCCTCTTGGTCAGATGGCTCCATCTGAATTTGTTGGAATCCAGATGATGCATCCATAAAGGTTAACAGTTCATGCCCCGCCGTTGCATCCACCATGGAGTCAATGTGGGGTAACGGGAAAGGATCCTTGGGACATGCCTTATTCAAATCCGTGAAATCGACACATACCCTCCACTTTCCGTTTTTCTTTTGAACAACGACCACATTGGCTAGCCACTTTGGATACTTTACCTCTCTAATCATACCTGCTCGAAGTAGCCTTTCTACCTCTTCCTGGATAATGGCATTTCTTTCCGGTGCAAACTTCCTCCTTTTTTGATGGATTGGTTTGATTGACCTGTCAATGCCAAGTTTATGAGTTATAATATTCTTAGATATACCTGTCATATCCTCGTGTTTCCATGCAAAGGTAGACTTTCTTCTTTTGAGGAAGGATACTAGGTCTTCTTTCATCTTGCCAAGGATCCCTGATCCTATATAGATTTTTGATTCAGGATCATTAGGATCCAAAAGGATTTCGTCCACATCCTGTTCTCTTGCCTCCAAGACATCCCTTGGAGGATACTGTAATTGCTATTGCTCCCTTGGCTTCGAGGCTGGTTTCATTGACGAGGTGTAACAATCCTTAGCCTCCTGCTGATCACTGTCGATCTTGATTATTCCCCATGGGCTAGGGAGCTTCATACATTGATGGTAGGTGGATGGGACTGCCTTCATATCATGTATCCAGGGTCTGCCAAGGATAACATTACAACAAGACAAACAGTCAATAACACAAAATTTTTGATAATTATGTAATCCTTCCACATAAATTGAGAGTTTGATGTCCCCCAGGGTTTTCTTAGTTTCGCCACTGAATCCTACAAGTACGGAGGATCTTGGTGTGATATCTGATTCAGGGATACCCATCTTCTTCAGAACATCAAGCTGGATAATATTTACAGAGCTTCCTCCGTCGATAAGGATCCTGCGGACAAAATGGTTAGAGATAAAGAGAGTGATGACTAGACTATCATGATGGGGATCCTGGATGTTAATTCTATCATCCTCATCGAAGGTTATAACTTTTCCTTCCGAGACACTTGATGTTCGAATAGGTCTTTCTCCGTTATCCATTTTAGCTTCCTTTGCATGCCTTTTAGCTGCCGAGAAGGATGTACCACATATGTCTGATCCTCCAGAAATAAAGTTGATTACTTGGGCATCTGCCGGAGGAGCTGGAGCTTTCTCAGGGATCCTTTCAGGATCTTGAGTCCTTTGCTTTTTTCTTCCCAACAACTCTTTTAGATGCCCCTTGCTTAGCAGATATCCAATTTCCTTTCTTAATGCGATACATTCTTCAGTTAAATGCCCAAAATCCTCGTGGTATGCACACCACTTCGATTTGTCTTTAGTTCCAGTTGGTTTGTCGTTTTTTCTGGGCCATCTGGCTTTTTCTCCTAGATTCTGCATTGCAAGGATTAGTTCATGATTATCAACGGAAAAACAATATTCAGAAATCGGAGGATAATCCTCATCATCCTCTTCTTGGTCAACGGCATGCACGTTCTGGTTGTCATTCCTATTGTAGGATTTGAATCTGTTGCTTTTGAAAGAGGATCCTTGCTTTTCTTACTTTGAGGATCCTGCTTGTCTCTCCTGGATCCTCTTGTCATCCTCTAGCCGGATGAACCTGAGTGCCCGAGTTCTTACTTCATCTAGGTTCTTGCATGGTGTCATAACAAGATCATCATAGAACAATGAATCCTTAAGCAATCCCATCTTGAAGGCCTCAACAGCTGTGGCCATATCCAAGTTAGGAATATCCAAGGATTCTTTACGAAACTTGGTTATGTAATCCCTTAATGATTCATTATGACCCTGAGTTACCCTATATAAATCACTAGTCAATCTTTCAAACTTTCTACTACAAGAGAATTGATTATTGAATAAATTAACTAAATTAGCAAATGAAGTAATAGAGTAAGGGGGAAGACTTAGCAGCCATTTAAGAGCTGATCCAGTAAGAGTGGATCCAAATCCTTTGCATAAGCATGCTTCCTTTAACTTTTCTGGAATTGGATTGATCTCCATCCTCTCCCTGTATTGTGCTATGTGTTCCTCAGGATCCGTTGTACCATCATACAGCTTCATAGTAGGGATATGGAACCTTTTGGGTATCTCAGCATCACAAATTGGTGGTGCAAAACGAGATACCTTATGGCTTCCATCTGCAATCTCCGGGATAGGTTTGACTACCCCTGGAACACTTGATATCATATCCTTCAGTTTTTGTAGTTCTCTGGCCATAGCATGATTGATACCTGTATCCCGCATGAATCCATGGTTAGTGGTAAGAGAATTATTAAAAGTGTTACCTCCCATCGGGTTCAAGTTAGGAACATTGGGTGTGAATCCATATTGCTGGGATTCTGGGATAATGGATGGACCAGTGGAAGCAATGGTCTGCATTGGAATAAAATCTCCTTGATGGACATCTAGACTTCCTGTTTGCAAATTCTTCAAGGATCCTTGTATCTGAAGGGATCCTTGAACCTGGGATGATCCTGGGACGAAGGAGGATCCTTGAACCTGAGATGATCCTGGAACGAAGGAGGATCCTGAGTTCATGAAGGATCCCATATGTTGAGTATAGGATCCTGCCGGTTGGAAATATGATCCTGATGCCTGAGTCACTGCTGCTGGGCCGAAATGCATTCCTCTTGATCCACCCACATATTGAATGTCTGGGACCTCTGATGGCTGAGAAGTAATCATTGGAGTATCAATATTCAAAGATTTGGGCATCAGTGGGGAATGATCCTCTGCCGTTTTCTTTTGTCTTTTGAGATCTCCGATTTCTCTGAGGATCCTGTCATTAGTTTCATCCTACTGCTGCATACGATCCCTCATCTGCAAAATCAAAGTAAATATATCACTAGTACTGGGAACAGAAGAAGTTAGAGCAGAAGATGATGGTTTAGAGGAGATAGAAGTTGGTCTCTTCTCAGCATTTTTCTGAGATCCGGCTGGTGGTGGAGGCAAAGGTGGAATGCCAGTAGATGAATTGACTGCCGACATCACTGTGGAGGTATTCTTCAACGACGAAGCCATGCAACACTCCGGAATGGTCACCAACAGAAAATCTTTTTATGAATGAAGCACCAATTGCTCCACGGTGGGCGCCAAACTGTTTTGGTCAAAAATCACACAAGGATAATGCAACCAAACTTTATGTAAACGGGGAATGATGCTTGGTATGATGAACAAAGTGAAGGATCACTTAAATATAAAATGCACAAGTAACACAAGGATTTATACGAGGAAAAAGCCCTTGATCAATGAATGATCTCCGGAATAAAAAACCTCGGGTGATGGAAACTACCGATCACCAAACTTCAATATAACAAATAAAGGTTACAACTTCGGATGGCAACGAGCTAAGTACAAGGATCACTATAGTATCGTGTGTCAAAGCATGAGGGAAGTGTGTTATGTCTTCCGAATGTGGAAGAGAGCTATTTATACAAGTGTGAGTGGCCCTATTTTAGGTAAATAGACTAATTATTAGCTCGTTACCCCTTTAGGAATAAAAGTAAATCTAGCCTAAATTATCGCCCTTAAATTATGCCGAGTTTCCATATCGTCCACAACGTTCATCTCTGATTAAGCATATGCCAAAGTTGTAAAGACGAGTCCCTTGTTTACGTTGCTAAGAGCGGATCCTGCCAGACATTCCTGCAAGATAATATTAAATCCAATGAAAACAACTGTTAGTATGAGGATCACTGTGATGGTCCGTGATCCTGATCGTGGAACTCTTCTGAGGATCACTATCTGCCAAAGAAATAAGGATCACTGGTTAGGATCATATGCAAGGATCATAAGTCATAAAAATCCAGCCCTAACAGTAGCGTGATAGGTTCCTTGTTTACGTTGCTAAGAGCGGATCCTACTCGAAATTCCTGCAAGATAACATTAAACCCAAAGAGAACAATCGTTAGTATGAGGATCCTTAGGATGGTCCGTGATCCTGTCCCTGGAACTCTTCTGAGGATCACTATCTGTCAAAGAAACAAGGATCACTGATTAGGATCACATGTAAGGATCACAAGTCATAAAAATCCAGCCCTAACACACACTCCTTAAGTATCCTTGATCCTGGAAGATGTTGGATCCTTGAAGTGCTGTGAATGTAGGTCTTGGAGGATAATCCATGGATCCGGAAACCTGAGATGAAGATCCTTGAACCTGGAAGGAGGAACCTTGAACCTGAGAGGATCCTTGAACCTGAGAGGATCCTTGAACCTGGGAGGAGGATCCCTGAACCTGAGAGGATCCTTGAACCTGAGAGGATCCTTGAACCTGGGAGGAGGAACCTTGAACCTGACAGGATCCTTGAACCTGGGAGGAGGATCCCTGAACCTGAGAGGATCCTTGAACGTGAGAGGATCCTTGAACCTGGGAGGAGGATCCCTGAACCTGAGAGGATCCTTGAACCTGAGAGGATCCTTGAATTGGCTGCGTCCCCATGCATCCTCCTAAACTGGTGAAGAATCCCTGATGCTGAAATGAGGATCCTGGAGGCTGGAAAGAGGATCCTCGAGCCTGAGATATTACCGATGATCCAGAACGCATTCCTATTGATGCACCTTGGTATTGGACGTCTGGAGCTGCAAAGTGCTGGGAAGTTATGCCCGGAGTGTCGAAATTCAGCGACCTCGACATCAAAGGGGAGTAATCCTCTGCTGATTTTATCAATTTCGCGAAGGATCCAGCCATTAGTTTTGACCTGCTGATGCATGTGATCCTTCATCTGCACAATCAAAGCATAAAAATCACTGTTAGTAAGTGTAGAGGAGGAAACAATAGTTGGTTTTGTGAAAACGGGGGTTGTCTTCTTCGGAGAATTCTCAGCATTCTTCTGGAATGCAAGGGGGAGATGATACAAAGGCGGAATGCCCTGTGAAAAAGTGACCGTCGACATAGAACTTGGAGTAGTTTTCCCTGAGAAGCCATGTGGTTGAAGGTAATGAACCGAAATGAATGAAATGAACAAAATTTCTCAGAATTGAAGCACCAATTGCCCCACGGTGGGCGCCAAACTGTTTTGGTCAAAAATCACACAAGGATAATGCAACCAAATCTGAATTTGTGAGGTATGATGCTTGGTTAATTGTATGAACAACAAGTATATGAAATCAACGATGAACACCGAGATTTATACGAGGAAAAAGCCCTTGATCTTTAGAAGATCTCCGGCATAAAAAACCTCGGGTGATGGATGTTTTGGTCAAAAATCACACAAGGATAATGCAACCAAACTTTATGTAAACGGGGTATGATGCTTGGTTTATTGAAAAAGTAAAGGATCACTTCAGTGTGAAATATGCAAAGACACAATGATTTATATGAGGAAAAAGCCCTTGATCAATGTATGATCTCCGGTATAAAAAACCTCGGGTGATGGCAACTACCGATCACCAAACTTCAATATAAGAAAAATGGTTACAACTTCGGATGATAATGAGCTGAGTACAAGGATCACTATAGTTTCGAGTGTCTAAGCGTGTGACAATTGTCTTGTGAGTTCTTCCGAATGGGGAAGAGTGTTATATATACAAGTGTAGGTGACCTATTTTAGGTAAAAAGACTAATAATCAGCTCATTACCCCTTTAGAAATAAAAGTAAATCTAGCCTAAATTGTCGCCCTTGAATCATGCCAAGTTTCCATATCCTTTGCAACGGTCATCTTCGATTAAGCACATGCTATAATTGTAACTACGCGTCCTTTGATCGTGATGCTAAGAGCGGATCCTGCTAGACATTCCTGCAAAATGACATTAAGTTCAACGAAAGCAACTATTAGCATGAGGATCCTATGATGGTCCGTGATCCTGATCCTGGAACTCTGCTGAGGATCACTATCTGCCAAAGAAACAAGGATCACTGGTTAGGATCATACGTGAGGATCATGTATTGTAAAAATCCAGCCCTAACAATTGCCCCCAAAATATAAGGAGTGATTTTGTAAATATATGAGTTATATTTTGCTTTGATCTTATCTGCAACGAACAACTCGGATAACTAGCCCTTAATCTCGAACTAGCCGTTGCAATCCTTACGTCACTGAGGTGACATCCCTGCAAATCATGATTATAAATAGGAGATAGGGTAAGGATCAATCTGCATTTAAATTCAAGATATACTCCCTTTATAATCTCTACCGAAGATCGATCAGGTATTCTCTTCTTTTCTTTCTTCCTTCTCTTGCTCTGTTTTTCTGCTCCTCTGTTTTCATTCTGCTGTAAGTATGTTGCTCCGAAATTCTCCTCACAAGGATCACAAGAAGAGCAGTCCCCTAAAAAGCCAAGGGATCATTAAAGACTCTCCTACGGAGAGATGCTGCTTCACCGACGCTCATGTTGATAGGATCCGTCATTGTTTTCCGGCGGATGCTATCTTCAAGTCATTCACCTCCACCGCTTTAAGCGATTTTGTTTCCGAGACCTGGGTGGCTTTTCCTGCAACTCCGTTCACCATAGGATATTCGTATCCTTTTCCAGCCTTTACCCAATCCTTCTTTTCCTTGACCGGCATATCTTATATCCAAGCCATGCCGATGATCTGGAGGGTGTTGTATACCTTCGAAAGGATCATCGAGCAGGAGGGGATTGATTTGGGGATGGCAGAGCTGGCCGAGCTTTATGATCTTACCACGTTTGGTTCCTATCGATACTTGCTGAAACGGAAAGCCGGGGAGGATCACCCTGTTTTTAAGGTTACCAAAAATGACACAAACTGGAAGCGACGCTTCTTCTTTGTTAGGAGGGATACCATCCCTGATGGGAAGGATCTACCCAAGGAGTGGGCCACTCATGGTAGGATAGAGGATCCTGGAAGGATCACCATCAGACTTGTCTCTTATGATGAGGATCACTAATGTTTTCTTTGTCTTTTGTGCAGCCATATCCGTTGCTCATCTCAAGTTAACTCCTGCTGCAAGAGAGAGAGTTTTAGCTTTCAAAAAGCTTGATCCTGAGACTAGAAGTTTTCAAGTCACCGTCCAAGATTCACAAGAAGTATCCTCCGCATCTGCCACTATGTCAAGTAAGTATCCTTATTAAAAAGTAAGTTATATGTAAGACTGTTTAGTTAGTAAGGGAACTTATCTTGTTTTGATTGTGTAGGCGCTGGGAAATCTGCTAAGTCTGCCAAGTCTGCCTCCAAGTTCGGGATTGATGAACTTGCCAATGTCAAGTCTTCAAGAAAGAAGACTTCTGTTGCCAGTCCCTCTGCTTCGGCCCCTAAAGCACCTGTTAGGGGTAAGGGGAAGAAGAGAAAGACTTCTGAGGATCTCCAAGGATTTCCCCTGCTCCGCCAGCAGTTCCTTGACTATGTCAATGAGGTAAGGATCATTGCCCCTGTTGGTTATCCTTCTTGAATATCCTGCTTGTGTATTTTGCCTGTATATCCTGCTTCTTTGAGGATCACCTGGTCCTGAACTTACCTTTTTTCTCTTCTGCAGAAACTTGCTGAGATTGAGACCTACCTTGGCCATGTCGAGGATCAGGAAAGCCAAATCGTCGACCTCCAACAAATGGGCGTGTTAAAGGATCTCAAGATAGCCGATCTTGAGAAGGAACTCCGGGCTACTAAGGATGAGGCTGCTCAAATGCTGATCAACATGGATGGCGAGAAGCAGGAGATCACCCAGGACGCCAAGGTCTCTGCCGCAATTGCTATGTACAAGATACAACTACAGATGGCTGCGGAGGCTCAGGATCCTGCCTTTGACAAAAGCTCATGGGACGTGGAGGGTTGGAAGGCGAGATTGGCAGAGCTGGAGGATGAGGACGAAGCTGAGGAGATCCCAATGCTGGAGGGCGGTGATGCTGACAAGGATCAGGGTGGAGAAGCTGGTGGTGATGGAGCAGCAAAGGTGTGAGCTGCTGGATTGGGCGATGATGGATATTCGTGACTAGGCCGGAGCCCAATTTTTTAGGTTTGGTAGTGGTTTGTGGTTGTGATGTTTGAAACAATTATGGTTTGTAACTTTGAACAATAGTTTTTAGGGTTAAGGATCCTGGATCCTTTGAACAATAGGTAGGATCGCAAATGGTGGAGGGATCCTCTGTTTGGGGGATGAAGCCTTTGTGATCCTGCCGCCTTTTAATTTCCTGCACCTGCTAAGACCGCATAGACAATGGACACCCTTTGCCAACCCATGTGGACGGGCCACGTTTTGCTGGTAGAAATGTGGGTTGGCAATTTTGACAACTTTTTTGAAAGGGTTTAAGATCCTTTTGTTAATAATATAACTTTAATCTTTCTGGCTTATCTCGTGTTGTTATCCTTTATTTATCCTCTTTATTTTCCAGTTGTTTTAGAAATATATTTGTTAGAGTAACAAGAGTTGAGCAAACCATGTTTAATAAATTTAGGATATGATCCTAGATCAAATATCCTGACATTGAAAATTTTTGAAGCAATCAATTTCAAGGATCATAGGTTTAGTTGTCAAAGTGTAAGGGTTGTTCAGTATAATCAGAATAGTCAAGGATCATACCTGAGGATCCAAGTTAGGATCCTAACCTTTAATCAAGATAACCGTAGATGAGTTTTTAATAGATAATAAGGATTAAGGATCCTTATTTGTTTAACTTCGAAAACCTGAAAAACGGAACATAACTTGGGACTAAGCCAATTTAAAAGATAAATTAGTAGCTGGGGACATGCCCAAAGGATAACTGGGGACAAGCCCAAAGGATCACTGGGGACAAGCCCAAAGGATAACTGGGGACAAACCCAAGGATCGTATGTAAACTGGAGTATGGCCCTTACTGGCGACTATCCAAGCTTGGTGACATGAAAATGTCAAAACCTTAGCTAACGTGAAAATGTTAGAAACCTTAGGAACGGATGTATGGTACGTCTACCATTATACGTAGGATCCTAGGTATAGCCAGTACGATGAGGTTGTCAGCCCCGGAAGTGGGTACTGGTCCCAAAGACGTGAACTATATCAGGATCATCGTGCGCTGCTGGCGGAAACTGGGGATAATCCCAAGGATAACTGGGGTTGAACCCAAGGATCTGCGGTGCTTTTGAAGATCTTTAACAATATGCTGAAGATACCTGAACTATCATAACTCAAATGGTTCATGAGAATAGGATGAAGGATACAGGATCCTTATCCTTTGGTAAAAAGTAAGGAAATGTAATAGTTTTAAGATAAGGACATTACCGGAGTAAGGATTACTGACATCACCGGGATCCTTCGAGGATACTTTAATGTAAGGATCACATGCTTGAAGGATCATGTTCACATAAAGTATTTCTTTAAGTGAACAGCATTCCAGGCTCTTGGTAACAAATTTCCTTCCATGGTTAGCAATCTGTATGCCCCCTTTCCTGCTTCAGCTTCAATCAAGTAAGGACCTTCCCACTTTGGTGCTAACTTCCCGTCAGCAGGATTGATAGTGTTTCGGAATGCTTTTCTCAACACCATATCTCCGATTTGGAACTTCCTTATCCTAACATTTTTGTTGTAAGCACCAGCCATTCTTTGTTGGTAGCTTGCCATCCTTATCTTAGCCAGATCCCTGATTTCCTCAATAGTATCCAAATCCTGAGCCAGGATTGTAGCATTCTCTTCAGGATCATGAGCACTTGTTCTAGCAGTTGGGATCACCATCTCTGTTGGGATCACTACTTCTGCCCCAAATACTAAAGAGAAAGGTGTTTGACCAGTGGCATTCTTGGGAGTTGTCCTATCAGCCCATAGCACATAAGGTAACTCCTCTGCCCATTTCCCCTTCTTGGATCCTAGCTTCTTCTTCAGATTATTGATGATGATCTTGTTGGATGATTCTGCTTGACCATTGGCTTGTGGATGAACTGGTGTTGATGTTATCATCTTAATTCCCCAACTGTCACAAAAGTTAGTGGTTCTGCTCCCAATGAATTGGGAACCATTATCACATACAATTTCAGAGGGAATGCCAAATCTAGTTATAATGTTTCTTTTAATAAAGGATATAACTTCCTTTTCTCTGACTTGAGCAAAAGCTTCAGCTTCTATCCACTTGGAGAAGTAGTCGGTCATGGAAAGCATAAATACTTTTCCACCAGGTGCTTTAGGGAGCTTGCCAACTATATCCATCCCCCATCTCATGAATGGCCAAGAGGATGGTATAGGATGTAGCAATTCAGCTGGTTGATGAAGGATATTGCTGTGTCTTTGACAAGGATCACATTTCCTAGCATATTCTACAGCATCCCTTTTCATGGTTGGCCAGTAGTATCCTGTTCTAAGGATCCTTGAGAACAATGCCCTGCCCACAGTGTGGTTTCCACAATCTCCTTCATGGAAGTCTCTCAACACTTCTTCAATTTCAGGATCCTCGATACATCTTAAATATGGTCCTGCAAGAGATCGTTTATATAGCACATTATTTAAGATTGTGAATTGAGATACCTTAATCCTGAAAGCTCTAGGATTTTCTCCCATCAGAATCTCCCCGTATTACAAGTATCTCATAATTGGTGAGATCCATGATCCTGAATAAGATTGAGCTTCTTCACTAGGGATTAGTGCAGTATCCTCTTCTATTTCCATGGCCACCTGATTTTCAATGGCAGGAGCCAGGATATGGATGATAGGGATACTTATATCTTCTGGAATCTTTAAGGATGATCCTAGGTTGGCCAATGCATCAGCTTCCGTGTTATCCTCCCTTGGAACCTGTGTTAAGCTGAAAGAGACAAAAGAGAGTGCCAATTCTTTGACTATCTCTAAATATTTGGTTAGTTTTTCTCCTTTAACAGCATAGGATCCATTAAAGTGATTGATGATTAATAATGAGTCCACATATACTTTAAGATATTTCACCCCCATATCCTTAGCAATTTGCAAGCCAGCAATTAAGGCTTCATATTCAGCCTCATTGTTAGTTGCTTGGAACTCACAGGCTATGGAGTGGGGTATTATGTCCCCCTGTGGCGATTTTAGTAGTATCCCGAGCCCTGTGCCCTTGACATTTGAGGATCCATCAGTGTGTAGTATCCATGGATCCTTGGTCTCATCCAGCTGCTGGACTTCCAATTCTGCTTCCTTTTGTAGATCACTACTGAAATCAGCCACAAAGTCAGCTAGTGCTTGGGATTTGATGGCTGTTCTAGGCTCGTATCTTATATCATGGGCACTAAGCTTTACTGCCCACTTAGCCATTCTTCCGGACATCTCTGGTTTCCTGAGGACATTCTTGATTGGAAAATTAGTTCTAACAACAATAGTATGGGTTTCAAAATAATGCCTTAACTTAGTTGATGCCATGATTAATGCAAAAATAAGCTTTTCGAGGTGTGAGTACCTGGATTCGGCATCAAGTAAACTCTTACTTACATAGTAGATAGGATATTGTGTACCTTCGTGATCCTTAACAAGGACAGCACTTACAGCGGTTGAGGATACCGCCAGGTATAAGGATAACATATCTCCTTTTTCGGGTTTTGATATTGCTGGTGCTGAGGACATATATTTTTTAAGGGCTTGTAAAGCATTCTCATGTTTCTCAGTCCATTCAAACTTCTTGTTCTTCCTTAGGATATCGTAAAATTCTTTACATTTTTCTGAGGATTTTGATATGAACCTATTCAGAGCTGCTATCCTGCCTGTTAGCCTTTGCACATCCTTAGCATTGGCAGGGGACTTGATGTTCACTATTGCTTTAATTTGCTCCGGACTTGCTTCAATGCCCCTCTGAGTTACCATATATCCTAGGAATTTACCTGCCTTAACACCAAAGTGGCATTTTGAAGGATTAAGCTTCATGTTATAATTATCAAGGATATCAAATGCTTCTTCCAAATCCCTTAGGTGATCCTCAGCTTTCTTTGATTTGACTACCATATCATCTATGTATACTTCCATAGTTTGTCCAATTTGATCTTTGAACATCATATTCACCAGCCTTTGATATGTTGCACCTGCATTTCTTAGTCCAAAAGGCATGGCAATATAACAATACAAACCTGTTGGGGTCATAAAGGCTGTATCCTCTTGGTCAGATGGTTCCATCTGAATTTGTTGGAATCCAGATGATGCATCCATAAAGGTCAACAGTTCATGCCCCGCTGTTGCATCCACCATGGAGTCAATGTGGGGTAATGGGAAAGGATCCTTGGGACATGCCTTATTCAGATCAGTGAAATCGACACATACCCTCCACTTTCCGTTTTTCTTTTGGACAACGACCACATTGGCTAACCATTTTGGATATTTTACCTCTCTGATCATACCTGCTCGAAGTAGTCTCTCTACTTCTTCTTGGATAATGGCATTCCTTTCTGGTGCAAACTTCCTCCTTTTTTGATGGATTGGTTTGATAGACCTGTCAATGCCAAGTTTATGAGTTATGATATCCTTAGATATACCTGTCATATCTTCGCGCTTCCATGCAAAGGTAGACTTTCTTCTTTTGAGGAAGGATATCATGTCTGCTTTCATCTTGCCAAGGATCCCTGATCCGATATAGATTTTTGATTCAGGATCACTAGGATCCAAGAGGATTTCATCCACATCTTGTTCCCTTGCCTCCAAGACATTCCTCGGAGGATACTGTAATTGCTATTGCTCCCTTGGCTTCGAGGTTGGCTTCATGGATGAGGTATAACAATCCTTAGCCTCTTGTTGATCACTGTCGATCTTGATTATCCACCATGGGCTAGGGAGTTTCACACATTGATGATAGGTGGATGGGACTGCTTTCATATCATGTATCCAGGGCCTGCCAAGGATAACATTGCAACAAGATAAACAGTCAATAACACAAAATTTTTGATAATTATGTAATCTTTCCACGTAGATTGGGAGTTTGATGTCCCCCAGAGTTTTCTTCGTTTCTCCACTGAATCCTACAAGCACGGAGGATCTTGGTGTGATGTCTGATTCTGGGATACCCATTTTCTTCAGAGCATCAAGCTGGATAATGTTTACTGAGCTTCCTCCGTCGATAAGGATCCTGCGGACAAAATGGTTAGAGATAAAGAGAGTAATAACTAAACTATCATGATGAGGATCCTGGATGTTAATGCGATCATTCTCATCAAACGTTATCGTCTTTCCTTCCGAGATACTTGATGTTCGAATAGGTCTCTCTCCATTATCCATTTTTGCTTCCTTTGCATGCCTTTTGGCCGCCGAGAAGGATGTACCACAGATGTCTGATCCTCCGGAAATAAAGTTGATCACTTGTGCATTCGCCGGAGGGGCTGGAGCCTTTTCAGGGATCCTTTCAGGATCCTGAGTCCTTTGCTTTTTTCTTCCTAACAATTCTTTTAGATGCCCCTTGCTTAACAGATATCTAATTTCTTTTCTTAAAGCTATGCATTCTTCAGTTAGATGCCCGAAATCCTCATGGTATGCACACCATTTTGACTTGTCTTTAGTCCCGGATGGTTTATCATTCTTCCTGGGCCACCTAGCTTTTTCTCCTAGATTCTGCATTGCAAGGATTAGTTCATGATTATCAACGGAAAAACAATATTCTGAGATTGGAGGATAATCTTCATCATCCTCTTATTGGTCAACGGCATGCACATTCTGGTTGTCACTTCTATGGTAGGATTTGAATTTATTGTTCTTGAAGGAGGATCCTTGCTTCTCCTGTTTTGAGGATCCTACTTGTCTCTCCTGGATCCTCTTGTCATCCTCTAGCCGGATGAACCTGAGTGCCCGATTTCTTACTTCATCTAGATTCCTGCATGGTGTCATAACAATATCATCATAGAACGATGAATCCTTAAGCAGTCCCATTTTGAAGGCTTCAACAGCCGTAGCCATATCCAAGTTGGGAATGTCCAAGGATTCTTTACTAAATTTAGTTATATAATCCCTTAATAATTCATTATGACTTTGAGTTACCTTATATAAATCACTAGTTAATCTTTCAAATTTTCTACTACAAGAGAATTGGTTATTGAATAAATTAACTAAATTAGCAAATGAAGTAATAGAGTAAGGGGGAAGACTTAGCAGCCATTTAAGAGCTGATCCGGTAAGAGTGGATCCAAATCCTTTACATAGGCATGCTTCCTTTAACTTTTCCGGGATTGGATTGATCTCCATCCTCTCCCTGTATTGTGCTATGTGCTCCTCAGGATCCGTTGTACCATCATACAGCTTCATAGTAGGAATATGGAACCTTTTGGGTACCTCTGCATCACAAATTGGTGGTGCAAAGCGAGATACCTTATGGCTTCCATCTGCAATTTCTGGGATAGGCTTGACTACCCCTGGAACACTTGAGATCATATCTTTTAGCTTCTGCAACTCCCTGGCCATAGCATGATTGATACCTGTATCCTGCATGAATCCATGGTTAGTGGTAAGATAATTATTTAAAGTGTTACCTCCCATTGAGTTCAAGTTAGGAACATTGGGTGTGAATCCATATTGTTGGGATTCTGGGATAATGGAGGGACCAGTGGAAGCAATGGTCTGCATTGGAATGAAGTCCCCTTGATGGACATCTAGACTTCCTGTTTGCAAACTTTTTAGGGATCCTGACATCTGGAAGGATCCTGGTATCTGGGATGATCCTGGAACGAAGGAGGATCCTTGAACCTGGGACGATCCTGGAACAAGGAAGGATCCTTGAACCTGGGATGATCCTAGAACAAAGTAGGATCCTTGAAACTGCTGTGCTCCCGGATAGGCTCCTGAATTCATGAAGGATCCCATATGCTGGGGATAGGATCCTGCCGGCTGAAAGTGTGAGCCTGATGCCTGAGTCATTGCTGTCGATCCAAGGTGCAATCCTCTTGATTCTCCCATAATTTGCACGTCTGGGACTCCCGATGGCTGAGAAGTGATCATTGGAGTATCAAAGCTCAGTGATTTGGGCATCAGTGGGGAATGATCCTCTGCCGCTATTTTTTGCCTTTTGAGGTCTCCAATTTCCCTGAGGATCCTGTCATTAGTTTCATCATGCCGCTGCATACGATCCTTCATCTGCAAAATTAAAGCAAACACATCACTAGTACTAGGAACAGAAGAATTTATAGCAGAAGAAGATGGAGGTTTAGAGAAGATAGGATTTGGTCTCTTCTCAGCATTTTTCTGGGATCCTGCCGGTGGTGGAGGCAGAGTGTTCTGGGACGAGGTGACTGCAGACATTGCCGTGGACGTATTCTTCAATGATGAAGCCATGTAAGTTTCTGAAATGATTTCGAACAAAAGGTTTTCTTATAAATGAAGCACCAATTGCCCCACGGTGGGCGCCAAACTGTTTTGGTCAAAAATCACACAAGGATAATGCAACCAAACTTTATGTAAACGGGGTATGATGCTTGGTTTATTGAAAAAGTAAAGGATCACTTCAGTGTGAAATATGCAAAGACACAATGATTTATACAAGGAAAAAGCCCTTGATCAATGTATGATCTCCGGCATAAAAAACCTCGGGTGATGGCAACTACCGATCACCAAACTTCAATATAAGAAAAATGGTTACAACTTCGGATGATAATGAGCTGAGTACAAGGATCACTATAGTTTCGAGTGTCTAAGCGTGTGAGAATTGTCTTGTGTGTTCTTCCGAATGGGGAAGAGTGTTATATATACAAGTGTAGGTGACCTATTTTAGGTAAAAAGACTAATAATCAGCTCATTACCCCTTTAGAAATAAAAGTAAATCTAGCCTAAATTGTCGCCCTTGAATCATGCCAAGTTTCCATATCCTTTGCAACGGTCATCTTCGATTAAGCACATGTGACGTGATGTCGTGGTCACAATCAAATTTAATCCCAAGAACAACTATATAGATAGTGGCAAGTGGGTATCGAACACAGGGAGTTTGTGGAATATGTGTTATTTGAAAGTTTGTCTAATTTAACTAAATTAATCTAATTGCAAAAGAAATAAAATTCGAGAGTTTATGTGAGTGAATTGGTTTTAGACTAAATTAAACTAAGTAAATTGCAAGAGAAAAGTTTGGTTGTAAGCAAATTAAAGACAAATGACCATCCTAGATTTCCGGTTTGTTTCGACATTCATATTATCATTCCACTAGAAAGAACTACATAGACATAGCTCATGTGTGATTACTTGCAGTGATGAAAGGGAACTAAGTACTCAGATTCCTAGAACGTGAGGTTGTTACCCGATGATCAATCAACCCTTACCCAATCCTAATTCTACCCATGATAACTCGATTGCCAACGGCACCAAGAACGTATGGTTTCAAACTAGATTAACATAAGAATTAACAAGCTACTAACAAACAATCACACACCGTAACAAACCAACCATAAAGATAAGGATTGCTATTCCAGAAATTAAGAAATCAAATACAAAATGTCTCAAGCAAACCTTCAACCTAGGACGATCATAAAGTGTTTAGCCACGCATGGCTTGACGCAACATCATAAAAAAAGTTTCAATGTTCAAAGGAATCACCAACATAAAAACCAAAGATTACTATTGTTCTTCAAGCTCCAAAATCTCCAAAAATCTTCCAAAATTCGTTCCCAAGTGTTGTGTAACCGAAACATATGATGAGACACACTTAAACCCCATGAAAATGACAATTAAATGCATAAGTTACGATTTTGGATCAGTCGGCGCCGTAAGCTACGCCAGAGGGCCGTAGCTTACGGCGAGCAACCAAGTCATACGGTCCTTGTCTTCTGTCTTACGGCAAGCAATGCTGAAAACTTGTTTTCAGCATAACTTTTTCGTTTCAACTCCGTTTTCTTCACCGTTTTCGCCTACGTTCTCGTAATTTCGCCCTCTATCATGCTATCCTCTTAATTCTTCAATTCCAAAAATTGATTTTTTCATTGATGCTCCAAATCACTTCCCTTTTAAGCTCTATTTGCACCTGCACGTCCAAACAACTAGTAGTTACCAAGTTCAAACAATTAAACGTGTAAAGCATGGGATTTTAATCTTTTTAAGGCACTTAAGGGTTGTCCTACGGACCACCCATCACATCCCCACACTTACCCGTTGCTTGTCCCAAGCAACTCATTCACTAACCAATTCAAAACCACAAGCGATCAACATGCAAACCAAGCTAAAATGTACCGTCCTTTTACTAACTTTTTATCATACCACAAGACACACCCCTCACAACAACTCTCGGTGACAAGTAATATTAGCAACATTATGCTAACACGCTTAATGCAAGTGTGTGATTGTGCGACAATAAGCTTGTATACAAATCAAGTTTCCTCCTATCAAATACCTAGCATGCTTATGAATCAAAAGGACTTACGGGTTATAACGGGGCTATGTGTAAAGGTAGGAAAATGGTGGGATATATATGCAAGAGCTAATTGATTTGACCCGGTTTTTATTTCTACTACTAAACAAAGCAAACATCAACTATATACACAACTTCTTCAACATTCTCAACTACTATTCCAACTAAATACTTCTTTTTTTTGTATTTTTCTCATATTTTTCTCTTTCTTTTTTTTCTTTTCTTTCTTCTTTTTTTTCATTTTCTTCATAACACATAAAACTCAACAATATATACAAGAACATCAACAATCACAAACTAAATTCCTAAACCGGGTCGTTTCAATAGGTAAAGTTTTTTTTTGTAAGAAGTAGGTTTGGGTCACAACCGAATAGTATAAGGCTCAAACATGGCTTTCTAAAGACCAAACCCCCACCCCTCACAATCCAAGCTCATATATGTAACGTATGAGGTCCAACCCCCAATTCCCACACTCTCACACATTCGGACGAGGCTACCTAAAAATCCCTATCATTTTCACAAGCATGCTAATCCTAGGCTTCAACAAGAATTCGTACACAAGTTCTATTAACACAATACAAACACCGCCACTCAAAACAAAGAAATATTCTCTAATAATCATATGTGGCTCAAACACTCACCAAGAAATGACTAGAAAGGGGTGTCGGTGTGTCAAATGGAACAATATCAAGTTTTCAAATTTTTGACACTTTTACTTGGTTTCACGAAAAATATTAACTTCTCAAAAATTTCCCCCCATCCCCACACTTGGGATACATTGTCCCAATGTATGGTTTTGAGGAAAAGATCGCTTTCAACAAAAACACCAACATTTGCTTTACATCTCGAACCCCAAATTTCTTTTTTTATTTTTTTATTTTATTTTATCAACTAATACCAATATTTTAATACTAAAGAACATAACAAGACTAAGGAAAGAGTACATTGACCTGGTGAAGTTTGACACAACAGATGTTGTAGATAATCCGACTTCCTATCATCACCTTCACACAACTCTCCGCACATCTTCCCCACACTTATCTAAAAACACCTTGGGTTGCCTCCCAAGCAGCGCTAAAGTTTAGGTCTTCAGCCCGACCGTACCTGATATGTCTCAAGGTGGTCTCAATGCACATTTACCTTTTTCGTTGCTGATGTAAGCACGGTGTTTGATTCTTCTATTGTGTGTGTGCTTTGTCACGTCCCATCTTTCTTTGCAAAATTCTTTAAATCCACATTTTCCTACCGAATTTCCAACAAATGCTCGGTAGTTTACTTTCCACTTCACTACTTCGTTTTCTGTGCCCAACAAATCCAAACTCTCCCATAAACATAACTTATGAATGAAATCTCCCACATCATGAAGTGCCACCTTCCTAGTTTCTAAACATGCATCCTTAACACTCTTGGTTTCCATAACCACCACAGCCAGAGAGTTGTAATCAACTTTGATTGGTTCATCAAGTAAAATGCCCTCAACTTTGCTCTCCATAGGTGGTTCCTCCACAATAATTTCAATTGTATATTCCTCATTTGGCCCTAATAATTCAGTTTCAAGTTTGGGAGAACTCACAACCTTTTCTTCTACATCACCCATAGGTGTCATTTGCTCAATCTGCACATATATCCAGTGTTGTTTTGCTTGACGTTTTTCCAATATCGACGTCCCTGGCCTCATCTCTTTCACCTCTTTTGGTAACAAATCATATTTCCATTCCAAAAGTTCTACTCGTTCTTCCATTGACAAATGAGGTTTTGTTAATTCTTTTTCAACATGAACCATGTGTCTCTTTCTCATCATCTCGTCAAGACTTTCAGATTTATGTGACTGATAGTGCAAAGTAGGTTGTTGGGTTACCCATTCATAACCATACTGATCAAATGTATACTGAGCATGATAATAGTCTTGATCGTACATCTGAGGGCCTTCATATGAAAGTTGGGAATATTCATAATAATCACCGTAATCGTACTTCTCTTGGTAACTCATTTTTTTTAATCCCCTTAATGTTCGCTCAATTTCCGGATCAAACGCCAATGGTGATAGCTTGTGAGAGCTTCTAGTACGCATGCACCTGTAAATACCTGCACACTAAACATACCTCGCGTAAACCAGAAAAATAACAAACTCAAAACAAGAACAAAAATAACACACGTTGCGCACTACTCCCCGGCAACGGCGCCAAAATTTGACGTGATGTCGTGGTCACAATCAAATTTAATCCCAAGAACAAATATATAGATAGTGGCAAGTGGGTATCGAACACAGGGAGTTTGTGGAATATGTGTTATTTGAAAGTTTGTCTAATTTAACTAAATTAATCTAATTGCAAAAGAAATAAAATTCGAGAGTTTATGTGAGTGAATTGGTTTTAGACTAAATTAAACTAAGTAAATTGCAAGAGAAAAGTTTGGTTGTAAGCAAATTAAAGACAAATGACCATCCTAGATTTCCGGTTTGTTTCGACATTCATATTATCATTCCACTAGAAAGAACTACATAGACATAGCTCATGTGTGATTACTTGCAGTGATGAAAGGGAACTAAGTACTCAGATTCCTAGAACGTGAGGTTGTTACCCGATGATCAATCAACCCTTACCCAATCCTAATTCTACCCATGATAACTCGATTGCCAACGGCACCAAGAACGTATGGTTTCAAACTAGATTAACATAAGAATTAACAAGCTACTAACAAACAATCACACACCGTAACAAACCAACCATAAAGATAAGGATTGCTATTCTAGAAATTAAGAAATCAAATACAAAATGTCTCAAGCAAACCTTCAACCTAGGACGATCATAAAGTGTTTAGCCACGCATGGCTTGACGCAACATCATAACAAAAGTTTCAATGTTCAAAGGAATCACCAACATAAAAACCAAAGATTACTATTGTTCTTCAAGCTCCAAAATCTCCAAAAATCTTCCAAAATTCGTTCCCAAGTGTTGTGTAACCGAAACATATGATGAGACACACTTAAACCCCATGAAAATGACAATTAAATGCATAAGTTACGATTTTGGATCAGTCGGCGCCGTAAGCTACGCCAGAGGGCCGTAGCTTACGGCGAGCAGCCAAGTCATACGGTCCTTGTCTTCTGTCTTACGGCAAGCAATGCTGAAAACTTGTTTTCAGCATAACTTTTTCGTTTCAACTCCGTTTTCTTCACCGTTTTCGCCTACGTTCTCGTAATTTCGCCCTCTATCATGCTATCCTCTTAATTCTTCAATTCCAAAAATTGATTTTTTCATTGATGCTCCAAATCACTTCCCTTTTAAGCTCTATTTGCACCTACACGTCCAAACAACTAGTAGTTACCAAGTTCAAACAATTAAACGTGTAAAGCATGGGATTTTAATCTTTTTAAGGCACTTAAGGGTTGTCCTACGGACCACCCATCAACATGCTATAATTGTAACTACGCGTCCTTTGATCGTGATGCTAAGAGCGGATCCTGCTAGACATTCCTGCAAAATGACATTAAGTTCAACGAAAGCAACTGTTAGCATGAGGATCCTATGATGGTCCGTGATCCTGATCCTGGAACTCTGCTGAGGATCACTATCTGCCAAAGAAACAAGGATCACTGGTTAGGATCATACGTGAGGATCATGTATTGTAAAAATCCAGCCCTAACAATGGAAACTACCGATCACCAACTATATTGCAAAAACAATAGTGATCCTTGTACAACTTCGGAAGAAAACAAGCTCGATACAACGAATTGCTAGTATAAGTGTGTGTTTTTGCTAAGTGTTTGCAGAGAATTCGTGTATTGTGTGTATTTTCTGTGGTGTGCACGACTTATGCCTTTTTTGAGCTTGTTTCCCCTTAAAAAGATAAGAAAAAACAACTAACTAACTTCCTAAAAAAGGTGGAAGTCACCCATGACCACCACTAACGGTTATTTCTTCAATATGCATATGCCTAAAAGCATATTCCACGAGATTCCAGCAAAGAAGTGGTCCACTACGTCCATTACCTGCATTTACACATTAAAAACGTGCAAAACATAAGTTCTGTTAAGGATCCTCGGACTCGTGATCCTCAGACTCGTGATCCTCAGACTCTGGATCGTCAGACTCTTTGCATCAGCCATTAGGCATCCGTGATCCATGCCTAGTCTCAGGATAGGTGATCCTTAGCATAAAATTCATGCCCTAACAACAGTGATCAGCAGGAGGCTAAGAACTGCTACACTTCATCGATGAAACCAGCCTCGAAGTCAAGGGAGCAATAGCAATCAAAGTATCCTCCAAGGGATGTCTTGGAGGCAAGAGAGCAGGATGTGGTAGAAATCCTCATGGATCCTGATGATCCTGAATCTAAAATCTACAACGGATCAGGGATCTTGGCAAAATGAAAGAAGACCTCGTATCCTTCCTTAAAAGGAGGAAAACTACCTTTGCATGGAAGCATGAAGATATGACAGGTATATCTAAGGATATTATCACTCATAGACTTGGCATTGACAGGTCATTCAAACTAATCCACCAAAAGAGGAGGAAGTTTGCACCGGAAAGAAATGCCATTATCCAGGAAGAGGTAGAGAAATTGCTCCGGGCAGGTATTGTTTTGGTCAAAAATCACACAAGGATAATGCAACCAAACTCTTTGTAAACGGGGAATGATGCTTGGTATGATGAACAAAGATAAGGATCACTTAAATGAAAATTGCACAAGTGACACAAGGATTTATACGAGGAAAAAGCCCTTGATCAATGAATGATCTCCGGCATAAAAAACCTCGGGTGATGGAAACTACCGATCACCAAACTTCAATATAACAAACAATGTTTACAACTTCGGATGGTAACGAGCTAGGTACAAGGATCACTATAGTATCGTATGCTAAAGCGTGTGAGAAATGTGTTGTGTCCTCCAAATGCTGAAGAGTGCCCTTTATATAAGTGTGTGTGGTCATATTTTAGGCAAGGCATCTAACTACTAGCTCGTTACCCCTTTAGAAATAGAAGTAAATTTAGCCTAACTAATTGCCCGTAAATTGTGCTAAGTTTCCTTATTCTCCACAACGTCTATTTCCGGCGATGTATGTGCGAGATTTACGTGAAAGATTCCTTAATAACGTTGCCAAGACCAGGTCCAACTCATAATTCCTGCAAAACAACATTAAATTCAAAGAGAACAATCGTTAGTATGAGGATCCTTAGGATGATCCATGATCCTGATCCTGAAGCTCTTCTGAGGATCACTATCTGCCAAAGAAACAAGGATCACTCGTTAGGATATCATGTAAGGATCACATGTCATTAAAATCATGCCCTAACAATTGCCCCCAAAATATAAGGAGTAGTTATGTAATATTAACGAGTTATATTTTGCCAATCTTATCTGTAACTAACTCAATGGATATATAGCCGTTAAGAATGAACTATCCGTTGCGATCTGACGTCATGGAGGTGACAGCCCTGCACAAATCATCATTATAAATAGAAATAGGGATAGGATCGTTTGCATTTAAATTCAAGGACTCTTCCCTTTATAACCGCGACCAGAGGATTGAACAGGTATTCCCCTTCACCTTCTCTCTTGCTTGCTCTGTTTTTCTTATTTCGTTCAATATGTTGCTCCGGAACTCTCCCAGCAAGGATCCTAAGAAGAACAGCCCCTTGAAGGGTCAAGGGATCATCAAGGATTCCCCCACCGAGCGGTGTTGTTTTACTGATCCTCAAATTGACAAAATCCATCACTGTTTTCCGGCGAACACCCTCTTTAAATCTTTTAGCCCTACCGCTCTGAGCGATTACATCTCTGAGACTTGGGTAGCTTTCCCGGTCACTCCTTTCATGATAGGATACTCGTATCCTTTCCCTCAGTTCACCGAATCCTTTTCTCCCTTACCGGCATCTGCTATATCCAGGCTATGCCGATGATCTGGAGGGTGTTATACACCCTTGAAAGGATCATCGAACAAGAAGGGATTGACCTCGGCATGGCGGAGTTGGCTGAGATGTATGATCTCACAACTTTTGGATCCCACCGATACTTGTTCAAACGAAAAGCTGGAGAAGAGCACCCTGTTCTCAAAGTTACCAAAAATGACATGAACTGGAAGCGACGGTTCTTTTTTGTAAGGAGAGATACCATCCCTGATGGGAAGGATTTGCCCAAGAAGTGGGCTACCCATGGTAGGATAGAGGATCCTGGAAGGATCACCATAGAACTCATTCCTTAGTATAAGGATCACTGACATTCTCTTGTTTATTGTGCAGCTATATCCGTTTCTCATCTTAGGTTGACTCCTGCTGCAAAAGAGAGACTCTTGGCCTTTAAGAAGCTTGATCCTGAAATAAGGACTTTCTAGGTTACCACCCAGGATTCTCAGGAAGTATCCTTTGCCTCTGCCACAATGTCAAGTAAGTATCCTTATTTAAAAAGTAATTCTATGCGGGAATTCAAATTAAGTTAGAGTACTTATCTTATTTTGGTTGTGTAGGTGCTGGGAAATCCTCTAAGTCTGCTTCGAAGTTCGGCATCGATGATCTTACTAATGTAAAATGCTCAAGGAAGAAGACTCCTGCTAGCCCAAGTGCTTCCGTCCCTGTTTTGGTCAAAAATCACACAAGGATGATGTAACCAAACTTTATGTAAACGGGGTATGATGCTTGGTTAATTATAAAAGTAAAGGATCACTTCTATGAGAAATATGCAAAGACACAATGATTTATACGAGGAAAAAGCCCTTGATCAATGTATGATCTCCGACATAAAAAACCTCGGGTGATGGCAACTACCGATCACCAAACTCCAATATAAGAAAAATAGTTACAACTTTGGATGATAATGAGCTGAGTACAAGGATCACTATGGTTTCGAGTGTCTAAGCGTGTGAGAGTTGTGTTGTGTGTTGTTGTGTGTTCTTCCAAATGAGGAAGAGTGGTATTTATACAAGTGTAGGTGACCTATTTTAGGCAAAAAGACTAATAATCAGCTCATTACCCCTTTAGAAGTAAAAGACAATCTAGCCTAAATTGCCGCCCTTAAATCAAGCTAACTTTCCATATCCTTTGCAACGTCTATCTCCGATTAAGCTAATGCCATAATTGTGAAGACGCGTCCCTTGGTTATGATGCTAAGAGCGTATCCTGCTAGATGTTCCTGCAAAATAACATTGTATTAAACGAAGGTAACCGTTAGCATGAGGATCCTATAATGGTCCATGATCCTGATCCTGAAGTCCTGCTGAGGATCACTGTCTGTCAAAGAAACAAGGATCACTGGTTAGGATCACATGTAAGGATCATGCATAACAAAAATCCAGCCCTAACAATTGCCCCCAAAATATAAGGAGTTGATTGTAAATTAACGAGTTGTATTTTGTTTTGATATTATCTCCAACGGGCAACTCCGAATAACTAGCCGTTAATATCGAACTAGCCGTTGCGATCATTACGTCATAGATGTGACAATCCCTGCAAATCATGATTATAAATAGGAGATAGGGTTAGGATCACTCTGCATTTAAATTCGAGATATCTTCCCTTTATAATCGCTACCGAAGATTGACCAGGTATCCTCTTCTTCTCTCTTTCCTTTCTTCCTTCTTTTTGCTCTGTTTTTTCTGCTTTTACTCTGTTTTTGTTCCACCACGAGTATGTTGCTTCGAAATTCTCCACATAAGGATTCCAAGAAGAGTAGTCCCCTAAAAAGCCAAGGGATCATCAAGGACTCTCCTACGGAGAGATGTTGCTTTACTGATGCTCATGTAGACAGGATTCGTCATTGCTTCCCGGCGAATGCTGTTTTCAAATCCTTCACACCTACTGCTTTGAGCGACTTTGTTTCAGACGTCTGGGTGGCCTTTCCTACTACTCCGTTCACCATAGGGTATTCGTATCCTTTTCCAGCCTTCACCCAATCCTTCTTTTCTTTAACCGGCATATCTTATATCCAAGCTATGCCGATGATCTGGAGGGTCCTGTATACCTTCGAGAGGATCATCGAGCAGAAGGGAATTGATTTGGGGATGGCAGAGTTGGCCGCACTTTATGATCTTACCACGTTCGGTTCTTGCCGATATCTGCTAAAACGGAAAGCTGGGGAGGATCACCCTGTCTTCAAGGTTACTAAGAATGACACAAACTGGAAGCGTCGCTTTTTCTTTGTTAGAAGGGATTCCATCCCAGATGGGAAGGATTTGCCCAAGGAATGGGCCACTCATGGTAGGGTAGAGGATCCTGGAAGGATCACTATCAGACTTGTCTCTTATGATGAGGATCACTAATGTCTTTTTTGTCTTTTGTGTTTTTTCAGCTATATCCGTTACTCATCTCAAGTTAACTCCTGCTGCAAGAGAGAGAGTTTTAGCTTTCAAGAAGCTTGATCCTGAGACCAGAAGTTTTCAAGTCACCATCCAAGATTCACAAGAAGTATCCTCCGCATCTGCCACAATGTCAAGTAAGTATCCTTACCAAAAAGTAAGCTCTATGCAAAAGTATTAAATTAGTTAGGAGACTTATCTTGTTTTGATTGTGTAGGTGCTGGGAAATCTGCTAAGTCCGCCAAGTCTGCCTCCTTGTTTGGGGTTGATGATCTTGCCAACGTCAAGTCTTCGAAGAAGAAGACTCCTGCTGCTAGTCCCTCTGCTTCAGCCCCTAAATTACCCATTAGGGGTAAGGGAAAGAAGAGGAAGACTTCTGAGGATCTCCAAGGATTTCCCCTGATTCGTCAGCAGTTTCTTGATTCTGTTAACGAGGTTAGGATCACTGCCCCTGTTGGTTATCCTGATGGTTTTTGAGGATCACCTGTGTCTGACGTCATATCTTGTTGTTTTTGCAGAAACTTACTGAAATAGAGACTTATGTTAACCACGTTGAAGATCAGGATCGCCAAATTGCCGACCTCCAACAGATGGGTGTGCTGAAGGATCTCAAGATAGCCGATCTTGAGAAGGAGCTCCGGGCTACCAGGGATGAAGCTGTCAAAGCACTGATCAAGTTTGACTACGAGAAGCATGATATCACCCAAGATGCTAAGGTCTCTGCTGCGATAACCATGTATAAGATCCAGCTGCAAATGGCTGCAGAGGCTCAGGATCCTTCCTTTGACAAAGGTACATGGGACGTGGAAGGTTGGAAGGCAAGGCTGGCAGAGTTGGAGGATGATGATGATGCTGAGGATATCCCTATGCTTGAAGGTGGAGATGCTGGTAAGGATCAGGGTGAAGCAAGTGGAGCTGGTGGTGATGGTGCAGCGAAGGTTTGAGCTGCAAGATTGGGCAATGATGGAAACTTCTAGACATAGCCGGAGCCCAATTTTTAAATTTTGGTAGTAGTTTTTGTGGTTGATGGTCTGTAATCTTTGAACAATAGTTTTTAGGGTTGAGGATCCTGTATCCTTTGGACAATAGGTAGGATTGTAAAAGGTGGAGGGATCCTCTGTTTGGGGGATGAAGCCTTTGTGATCCTGCCGCTCTCACTTTCCTGTACCTGCTAAGACCGCATAGACAATGGACACCCTTTGCCAACCCATGTGGACGGGCCACGTTTTGCTGGTAGAAACGTGGGTTGGCAATTTTGACAACTTTTAGAAAGGGTTAAAGATCCTTTTGTTAATAATATAACTTTTAATCTTTCTGGCGTATCTCGTGTTGTTATCCTTTATTTATCTTCTTATTTTCCAGTTTGTTTCAGAATCATATTTGTTAGAGTAACGAGAGTTGAGCAAACCATGTTTAAGAATTTTAGGATATGATCCTGGATCAAATATCCTATAACCGAAAATTTTCAAGGTAGTTTATTTTAAGGATCATAGGTCCAGTTGTCAAGTTCTAAAGGGTATTCAAATGAATAATGAAATTGAAAATAGTTAAGGATCATACCTGAGGATCCAAGTTAGGATCCTAACCTTTAATCGGGATAACCATAAGTAAAACTTTAATGGATAATAAGGATTAAGGATCCTTAAATGTTTAACTTCGAGAACCTGAAAAATGGAATATAACTTGGGACTAAGCCAATATAAAAGATAAGTTAATAACTGGGGACAAGCCCAAAGGATAACTGGGGACAAGCCCATAGGATCACTGAGGATGATCCCAAAGGATCACTGGGGACAAGCCCAAAGGATCGTACGTAAACTGGAGTATGGCCCTTACTGGCGACTATCCAAACTTAGTGACATGAAAATGTCAAAACCTTAGCTAACGTGAAAACGTTAGAAACCTTAGGAACGGATGTATGGTACGTCTACCATTATACGGAGGATCCTGGGTATAGCCAGTACGATGAGGTTGTCAGCCCCGGAAGTGGGTACTGGTCCCAAAGACGTGAACTATATCAGGATCATCGTGCGCTGCTGGCGGAAACTGGGGATAATCCCGAGGATAACTGGGGACAAGCCCAAGGATCTGCGTTGCTTTTGAAGATCTTTGACGATATGCTGAAGATACCTGAACTATCATAACTCAAATGGTTCGTGAGAAGAGGATGAAGGATACAGGATCCTTATCCTTTGGTAAAAAGTAAGGAAATGTAAATGTTTTAAGATAAGGACATTACCAGAGTAAGGATCACTGACATCACCGGGATCCTTCGAGGATACTTCGGTGTAAGGATCACATGCTTGAAGGATCATGTTCACATAAAGTATCTCTTTAAGTGAACAGCATTCCAGGCTCTTGGTAACAAGTTTCCTTCCATAGTTAGCAATCTGTATGCCCCCTTTCCTGCTTCAGCTTCAATTAAGTAATGGCCTTCCCACTTTGGTGCTAACTTCCCGTCAGCAGGATTAATAGTGTTTTGGAATGTTTTTCTCAACACCATATCTCCGACTTGGAACTTCCTTATCCTAACATTTTGTTGTAGGCACCAGCCATTCTTTGTTGGTAGCTTGCCATCCTTAACCTAGCCAGATCCCTGATTTCCTCAATAGTATCCAAATCCTGAGCCAGGATTGTAGCATTTTCTTCAGGATCACCTGCACTTGTTCTAGCAGTTGGGATCACCATTTCTGTTGGGATCACTGCTTCTGCCCCAAATACTAAAGAGAAAGGTGTTTGACCAGTGGCATTCTTGGGAGTTGTCCTATCAGCCCATAGCACATAAGGTAACTCTTCTGCCCATTTTCCCTTCTTGGATCCTAGCTTCTTCTTTAGATTGTTGATGATGATCTTGTTGGATGATTCTGCTTGGCCATTGGCTTGTGGATGAACTGGTGTTGATGTTATCATCTTGATTCCCCAACTGTCACAAAAGTTAGTAGTTCTGCTTCCAATGAATTGGGAACCATTATCACATACAATTTCAGAGGGAATGCCAAATCTAGTTATAATATTTCTTTTGATAAAGGATATAACTTCTTTTTCTCTAACTTGAGAAAAAGCTTCAGCCTCTATCCACTTAGAGAAGTAGTCAGTCATGGCAAGCATAAATACTTTTCCACCAGGTGCTTTAGGGAGCTTGCCAACTATATCCATTCCCCATCTCATGAATGGCCAAGAGGATGGTATGGGGTGTAGCAATTCGGCTGGTTGATGAAGGATATTGCTGTGTCTTTGACAAGGATCACATTTCCTAGCATATTCTACAGCATCCCTTTTCATGGTTGGCCAGTAGTATCCTGTCCTAAGGATCCTTGAGAATAATGCCCTGCCCCCAGTGTGGTTTCCACAATCTCCTTCATGGAAGTCTCTCAACACTTCTTCAACTTCAGGATCCTCAATACATCTTAAATATGGTCCTGCAAGGGATCGTTTATATAGCACATTGTTTAAGATTGTAAATTGAGATACCTTGATCCTGAAAGCTCTAGGATTTTCTCCCATCGGGATCTCTCCGTGTTGCAAGTATTTCATGATTGGTGAGACCCATGACCCTGCATAAGATTGAGCTTCTTCACTAGGGATTACTGCAGTATCCTCTTCTATTTCCATGGCTACTTGATTTTCAATAGCAGGAGCCAGGATATGGATGATAGGGATACTTATGTCTTCTGGAATTTTTAAGGATGATCCTAAGTTGGCCAATGCATCAGCTTCCGTGTTATCCTCCCTTGGTACCTGTGTTAAGCTGAAAGAAACAAAAGAGAGTGCCAATTCTTTGACTATCTCTAAATATTTGGTTAGTTTTTCACCTTTAACAGCATAGGATCCATTAAAGTGATTGGTAATCAATAATGAGTCCACATATACTTTAAGATATTTTACCCCCATATCCTTAGCAATTTGCAAGCCAGCAATTAAGGCTTCATATTCAGCCTCATTGTTAGTTGCTTGGAACTCACAGGCTATGGAGTGGGGTATTATGTCCCCCTGTGGCGATTTTAGTAGTATCCCGAGCCCTGTGCCCTTGACATTTGAGGATCCATCAGTGTGTAGTATCCAAGGATCCTTGGTCTCATCCAGCTGTTGGACCTCCAATTCTGCTTCTTTTTGTAGATCACTACTGAAATCAGCCACAAAGTCAGCTAGTGCTTGGGATTTAATGGCTGTTCTTGGCTCATATCTTATATCATGGGCACTAAGCTTTACTGCCCACTTAGCCATTCTTCCTGACATCTCTGGTTTCCTGAGGACATTCTTAATTGGAAAGTTAGTTCTAACAACAATAGTATGGGTTTCAAAATAATGCCTTAGCTTAGTTGATGCCATGATTAATGCAAGAATAAGTTTTTCGAGGTGTGAGTACCTGGATTCGGCATCAAGTAGACTCTTACTTACATAGTAGATAAGATATTGTGTACCTTCGTGATCCTTAACAAGGACAGCACTTACAGCGGTTGAGGATACCGCCAAATTTAAGGATAACACATCTCCTTTTTCGGGCTTTGATAATGCTGGTGCTGAGGACATATATTCTTTAAGGGCTTGTAAAGCATTCTCATGTTTCTCAGTCCATTCAAACTTCTTGTTCTTCCTTAGGATATCGTAAAATTCTTTACATTTTTCTGAGGATTTTGATATGAACCTGTTCAGAGCTGCTATCCTGCCTGTTAGCCTTTGCACATCCTTAGCATTGGCAGGGGACTTGATGTTTATTAGTGCTTTAATTTGCTCCGGACTTGCCTCAATGCCCCTCTGAGTTACCATATATCCTAGGAATTTACCTGCCTTAACACCAAAGTGGCACTTTGAAGGATTTAGCTTCATGTTATAATTATCAAGGATATCAAATGCTTCCTCCAAATCCCTTAGGTGATCCTCAGCTTTCTTTGACTTGACTACCATATCATCTATGTATACTTCCATAGTTTGTCCAATTTGATCTTTGAACATCATATTCACCAGCCTTTGATATGTTGCACCTGCATTTCTTAATCCAAAAGGCATGGCAATATAACAATACAAACCTGTTGGGGTCATAAAGGCTGTATCCTCTTGGTCAGATGGTTCCATCTGAATTTGTTGGAATCCAGATGATGCATCCATAAAGGTCAACAGTTCATGCCCCGCTGTTGCATCCACCATGGAGTCAATGTGGGGTAATGGGAAAGGATCCTTGGGACATGCCTTATTCAGGTCAGTGAAATCGACACATACCCTCCACTTTCCGTTTTTCTTTTGGACAACGACCACATTGGCTAACCATTTTGGATACTTTACCTCTCTGATCATTCCTGCTCGAAGTAGTCTCTCTACTTCTTCTTGGATAATGGCATTCCTTTCTGGTGCAAACTTCATCCTTTTTTGATGGATTGGTTTGATAGACCTGTCAATGCCAAGTTTGTGAGTAATGATATCCTTAGATATACCTGTCATATCTTCATGTTTCCAAGCAAAGGTAGATTTTCTTCTTTTGAGGAAGGATATTAAGTCTTCTTTCATCTTGCCAAGGATCCCTGATCCAATATAGATTTTTGACTCAGGATCACTAGGATCCAAGAGGATTTCATTCACATCTTGTTCCCTTGCCTCCAAGACATTCCTCGGAGGATACTGTAATTGCTATTGCTCCCTTGGCTTCGAGGTTGGCTTCATTGATGAGGTATAACAATCCTTAGCCTCCTGCTGATCACTGTCGATCTTGATTATTCCCCATGGGCTAGGGAGCTTCACACATTGATGGTAGGTGGATGGGACTGCTTTCATATCATGTATCCAAGGTCTGCCAAGGATAACATTGCAATAAGACAAACAGTCAATAACACAAAATTTCTGATAATTATGTAATCCTTCCACGTAGATTGGGAGTTTGATGTCCCCCAGAGTTTTCTTCGTTTCTCCACTGAATCCTACAAGCACGGAGGATCTTGGTGTGATGTCTGATTCTGGGATACCCATTTTCTTCAGAACATCAAGCTGGATAATGTTCACTGAGCTTCCTCCATCGATAAGGATCATGCGGACAAAATGGTTAGAGATAAAGAGAGTAATAACTAGACTATCATGATGAGGATCCTGAATGTTAATGCGATCATCCTCATCAAACGTTATCATCTTCCCTTCTGAGACACTTGATGTCCTAATAGGCCTTTCTCCATTATCCATTTTTTACTCCTTTGCATGTCTTTTGGCCGCCGAGAAGGATGTACCACAGATGTCTGATCCTCCGGAAATAAAGTTGATCACTTGTGCGTTTGCCGGGGGTGCTGGAGCCTTTTCAGGGATCCTTTCAGGATCCTGAGTCCTTTGCTTTTTTCTTCCCAATAATTCTTTTAGGTGCCCTTGCTTAACAGATATCCAATCTCTTTTCTTAAAGCTATGCATTCTTCAGTTAGATGCCCGAAATCCTCATGGTATGCACACCATTTTGACTTGTCTTTAGTCCCGGATGGTTTATCATTCTTCCTGGGCCACCTAGCTTTTTCGCCTAGATTCTGCATTGCAAGGATTAGTTCATGATTATCAACGGAAAAACAATATTCTGAGATTGGAGGATAATCTTCATCATCCTCTTCTTGGTCAACAGCATGCACATTCTGGTTCTCATTTCTATGGTAGGATTTGAATTTGTTGTTCTTGAAGGAGGATCCTTGCTTCCCCTGTTTTGAGGATCCTACTTGTCTCTCCTGTATCCTCTTGTCATCTTCTAGCCGGATGAACCTGAGTGCTCGAGTTCTTACTTCATCTAGATTCCTGCATGGTGTCATAACAAGATCATCATAGAATAACGAATCCTTAAGCAGTCCCATTTTGAAGGCTTCAACAGCCGTAGCCATATCCAAGTTGGGAATGTCCAAGGATTCTTTACTAAATTTAGTTATATAATCCCTTAATGATTCATTTTATGATTTGAGTTATCCTGTACAAATCACTAGTTAATCTTCAAATTTTCTAACTTACAAGAGAATTGGTTATTGAATAAATAATCTAAATGGCCCAAATGAACGTAATAGAGTAAAGGGAAGACTTAGCAAGCCATTTAAAGAGCTGATCCAGTAAGAGTGGATCCAAATCCTTTACATAGGCTATGCTTCCTTTCAACTTATTCTGGGGATTAGGATTGATCTCCATCCTCTCCCTGTATTGTGCTATATGCCTCCTCTGAATCCGTTGTGCCATCATACAAGCTCATAGTAGGGATAATGGAACCTTTTGGGTACCTCTTGCATCCACAAATTGGGTGGGTGGCCAAAGCAGATACCTTGTGGCTTCATCTGCAATCTCCGGGATAGGCTTT